>NW_025746759.1:0-89456 GCF_021184085.1 Oncorhynchus gorbuscha
ATGATAGATGAATAGATGAATAGATGATAGATGATAGATGAATAGATGATAGATGAATAGATGATAGATGATAGATGATAGATGAATAGATAGATAGATGATATGATAGGTGACAGATGATAGATGAATAGATGATAGATGAATAGATGATAGATGATAGATGATAGATGATAGATGATAGATGAATAGATGAATAGATGATAGATGATAGATGATAGGTGACAGATGATAGATGAATAGATGATAGATGAATAGATGATAGATGATAGATGAATAGATGAATAGATGATAGATGATAGATGAATAGATGAATAGATGATAGATGAATAGATGATAGATGATAGATGATAGATGATAGATGATAGATGAATAGATGAATAGATGATAGATGATAGATGAATAGATGAATAGATGATAGATGATAGATGAATATGATAGATGATATATGATAGATGATAGATGATAGATGATAGATGAATAGATGATAGATGATAGATGATAGATGATAGATGAATAGATGAATAGATGATAGATGATAGATGAATAGATGATAGATGATAGATGATAGATGATAGATGAATAGATGAATAGATGAATAGATGATAGATGAATAGATGATAGATGATAGGTGAATAGATGATAGATGAATAGATGAATAGATGATAGATGAATAGATGATAGATAGATGATAGATGATATATGATAGATGATAGATGATAGATGATAGATGAATAGATGAATAGATGATAGATGATAGAATAGATGATAGAGATGATGATAGATGATAGATGAATAGATGATAGATGATAGATGATATGATAGATGAATAGATGATAGTGATATATGATAGATGATAGATGATAGATGATAGATGAATAGATGATATATGATAGATGATAGATGATAGGTGAATAGATGAATAGATGATATATGATAGATGATAGATGATAGGTGAATAGATGAATAGATGATATATGATAGATGATAGATGATAGGTGAATAGATGATAGATGAATAGATGATATATGATAGGTGAATAGATGAATAGATGATATATGATAGATGATAGATGATAGATGATAGATGAATAGATGAATAGATGATAGATGAATAGATGATAGATGAATAGATGATAGATGAATAGATGATATATGATAGATGATAGATGATAGATGAATAGATGAATAGATGATATATGATAGATGATAGATGATAGGTGAATAGATGATAGATGAATAGATGAATAGATGATAGATGATAGATGAATAGATGAATAGATGATAGATGAATAGATGAATAGATGAATAGATGATAGATGAATAGATGAATAGATGATAGATGAATAGATGATAGATGATAGATGAATAGATGATATATGATAGATGATAGATGATAGATGATAGATGAATAGATGAATAGATGAATAGATGATAGATGAATAGATGATAGATGATAGATGAATAGATGATAGATGAATAGATGAATAGATGATAGATGATAGATGATAGATGATAGATGATATATGATAGGTGACAGATGACAGGTGATAGATGATAGATGATAGATGATAGATGAATAGATGATAGATGATAGATGATAGATGATATATGATAGGTGACAGATGACAGGTGATAGATGATAGGTGAAAGATGAATAGGACATGGATCAATAGCTAGGAAGTCTGACATTACAGTTGGTACCCATTTCAACGTGCAAACGTGTCCTTGCCACGAAGGTCATCCCCATCTGTCTTTATCAAGCAATTTACCCCTCAACAATCCCCCATTCATTGTGTCACTTTGATCCACTGTCCAGCCACATGCCAGTTTATGTAGGCCAAGCAAACAATGTCCGTGTTTCCTTTTACAAATAATGCGTCTTTGTCTGTTAGTCCAGGGAATGTCTTGCATACAGCATCGGAGAGGCAGCACGAGACACATCCATTACCCCCAGTGAATAATAATTACCACGCTGTGTTCGTCAGTTGCGGAGGGTGTGGGGCTGCAGCAACTGATGCATGCTTTTTGAATAGTCCTAGTGTAGCCTAGGCTAGTGGTTCCCAACCTTTTTCGGTTACTATACCACCAACTAAATTTAGCTCTGTCCGGAGTACCCCTGAAGTACCCCCTCGTGTGCATTTTACCAGTAAGGTTATAGTCTCAAGGGTCTTCATAAATACCCCCTGTGGATAGGCCAAGTACCCCCAGGGGTCCTACTGCCCCAGGTCGGGAACGTCTGGTCTAGGCTATACTTTACATGTATGATAGACATGCTCGTGTCTTTATGTTGACATAATATCTATATGTATAACATAGGCTTAAATTGAAGGCACTCCGTGGAATAGGTTTGGCGCAGTATGACGAGCATTGCCTCCCAAAATAAGAAAGAAAAAAACATATCCCAAAACTTACCTCTCGAGCGATTTGATTGAGGGCATCGTCCTCTGCGGTCAGTCTCTCCCTGTTGGGGATTCTTTTCTTCCAGTGCCAGTAATCTGAGTTCCCATGTTTGTGTATTCTGTGATAAAATCCTTACTGTAGCATACGTGTCAGCCTCGAAGAAGTTCAAAAATGGAACACAGGAGTCGAATGATGACGATGAAGGGCACGCTGGAAAATATAATCACCATCTCCACGTAATGGAAAAATAGCTCACCAATAACACGCAAAAGAAGTAAACTATTACAATCGGGTAGCTACAATGTAACAACAATCCATCATCAATTCGCTTCCCAGGCACGAGACGTGATGCCATTATGGTACATTGTTTCAATGTAACCGCCTTCAAACGTAACAAACTGCATTACGAATATCCTGATTCCTGTTGCTGATAAACAACTAACATCACACGCGTCACTTTGATGTGTCAAAACACCCTCATAGCATCATGCTTCCTCTTTGGGAACATTAGAAAACGAATTGTCATCTAGCTAATCCTAGGCAATTGTCATCATATCATAGTTTCGGTATGAAAAAAAAAAAAAAACACAAACGAGCCTGATAAATAATCGTTCTGTAGGTAAGACCTAATAGCCATTGAATGAATAATGTCCTCGTTCTTCGCTTTAGCAGAGAACGCGGGAGTCGCCGAGATGTCAAAGCAGATGGACGAAAGTTTTATTGCAGCGCAATCCCGGATGATGACCACAGCGGGATGAATACACGTTCCGGGGCAGAGCCTCGAGCCTGCTGGAGATAGATGGTGGCCGCAGTATGGACGGGATGGGTGTCCTCCAAACAGTCGAATTTTACTGGTCATACAATAGTCAAAGCAGTTCCTTTGTGGTGTTTTCGTTCAGAATGTATCGTATAGCTTGAGAATGGTGTGATGCCTTAACAAATATTCTGTAGTCTAATGACCCGAATGGAATTACCCTGGAATGCACGAAGCAGGGCGTTCAGTTGACACGGTCTTTTAGACGTCTCCAATAGTCTCGATGCGAACAGACTATTATCCTACTGCTATTTTAGAAGGAAGGTCAGCACTGAGTTCAACCAAATAAATCTCACTTGCCATGTCAAAATTGTGGCATAGGACTGTATGGCAATTCTCTGAATAGCTGTGTTCATCTTACTCCTTTATTTATATGCATTTCTGATTCAAACCTGAATTATAATATCAGACTATTTTAATCTGTAACGTTAACTCTGACCTCATGTCTAGTCAGTAAACTAGATGAACGCCTTCTGTTTATGCCGGAGAGCTGAGTGCCAATCCATAGGAACTGGTGGGAAATTACTCCCTCTAGTGGAGAAAGATAAGACCTGAGAGCTGAGTGCCAATCCATAGGAACTGGTGGGAAATTACTCCCTCTAGTGGAGAAAGATAAGACCTGAGAGCTGAGTGCCAATCATAGGAACTGGTGGGAAATTACTCCCTCTAGTGGAGAAAGATAAGACCTGAGAGCTCAGTGCCAATCCATAGGAACTGGTGGGAAATTACTCCCCTAAAGATAAGACCTGAGCTCAGTGCCAATCCATAGCTACTGCGGGGAAATCACTTCCTATATTTCATTTAACTACGATGACGGCCTAGGAACAGTGGAACAGCCTAGGAACAGTTCACGACAGATTTGACCTTGTCTGCTCAGGGTTTTGATCTAGCAACCTTTCAGTTACTGGCCTAATGCTCTAACCACCACTTTTTTACCAGGTTTCAATTTGTAAGTCGCAGGATAAATTGACTAAAATGACTTAAATGTAAATGTAAATTGACTAAAAACATGTTCTCATTGACAGCAACGACCTGGGGAATAGTTACAGGGGAGAGGAGGGGGATGAATGAGCCAATTGTAAGCTGGGGATGATTAAGTGACCGTGATGGTATGAGGGACAGCTTGGGAATTTAACCAGGACACCAGGGTTAACACTCCTACGATAAGTGCCATTGGATCTTTAATGACCTCAGAGAATCAGGACACCCGTTTAACGTCCCATCCAAAATACAGCACCCTACACAGGGCAGTGTCCCCAATCAGTCTCCTGAGGGCGGGAATTTGGGATATTTTTGGGGACCAGAGGAAAGAATGCCTCCTTACTGGCCCTCCAACACCATTTCCAGCAGCATCTGGTCTCCCATCCTGTAGTGAGGACAGATGACAGATTTGTCCTGAATGATTGTTTGTTTAGTGTAATTCATATGTTACTGCAGTTGAATTGATGTTTTCTAGTGTCATTCAGATCAAATTAAATGTATTTGTCACATGCACCAAATACAACAGTAGTAGACTTTACAGGGAAATGTTTACTTACAAGCCCTTAACCAACCATGCAGTTTTAAAGAAAATACATATAAAAAAGTAAGAGATAAGAATAAGAAATTATTAAAGAGCAGCAGTAAATAACAATAGTGGAGCTGTATACAGGGGGTACCATTACAGAGTCAATGAGTCAATGTGGAAATTATTAAAGAGCAGCAATGTAGGCTAATAACATTACAGAGTCAATGAGTCAATGTGGGAGGCTATATACAGGGGGTACCATTTAGTCAGAGTCAATGAGGGGGTACAGAGTCAATGAGTCAATGGAGGCTATATACAGGGGGTACCATTACAGAGTCAATGAGTCAATGTGGAGGCTATATACAGGGGGTACCATTACAGAGTCAATGAGTCAATGTGGAGGCTATATACAGGGGGTACCATTACAGAGTCAATGAGTCAATGTGGAGGCTATATACAGGGGGTACCATTACAGAGTCAATGAGTCAATGTGGAGGCTATATACAGGGGGTACCATTACAGAGTCAATGAGTCAATGTGGAGGCTATATACAGGGGTACCATTACAGGGGGTAGTCAATGTGGAGGCTATATACAGGGGTACCATTACAGAGTCAATGAGTCAATGTGGAGGCTATATACAGGGGGTACCATTACAGAGTCAATGAGTCAATGTGGAGGCTATATACAGGGGGTACCATTACAGAGTCAATGAGTCAGGTGGAGGCTATATACAGGGGGTACCATTACAGAGTCAATGGAGGCTATATACAGGGGTACCATTACAGAGTCAATGAGTCAATGGAGGCTATATACAGGGGGTACCATTACAGAGTCAATGAGTCAATGTGGAGGCTATATACAGGGGGTACCGGCACAGAGTCAATGAGTCAATGTGGAGGCTATATACAGGGGGTACCATTACAGAGTCAATGAGTCAATGTGGAGGCTATATACAGGGGGTACCATTACAGAGTCAATGAGTCAATGTGGAGGCTATATACAGGGGGTACCGGCACAGAGTCAATGAGTCAATGTGGAGGCTATATACAGGGGGGGCACAGAGTCAATGAGTCAATGTGGAGGCTATATACAGGGGTACCGGCACAGAGTCAATGAGTCAATGTGGAGGCTATATACAGGGGGTACGGCACAGAGTCAATGAGTCAATGTGGAGGCTATATACAGGGGTACCGGCACAGAGTCAATGAGTCAATGTGGAGGCTATATACAGGGGTACCGGCACAGAGTCAATGAGTCAATGTGGAGGCTATATACAGGGGGTACCGGCACAGAGTCAAGAGTCAATGTGGAGGCTATATACAGGAGTCAATGTGGAGGCTATATACAGGGGTACCGGCACAGAGTCAATGAGTCAATGTGGAGGCTATATACAGGGGGTACCGGCACAGAGTCAATGTGGAGGCTATATACAGGGGGTACCGGCACAGACAGAGTCAATGTGGAGGCTATATACAGGGGTACCAGCACAGAGTCAATGTGGAGGCTATATACACAGTCAATGTGGAGGCTATATACAGGGGGTACCGGCACAGAGTCAATGTGGAGGCTATATACAGGGGTACCAGTACACAGTCAATGTGGAGGCTATATACAGGGGGTACCGGTACAGAGTCAATGTGGAGGCTATATACAGGGGTACCGGCACAGAGTCAATGTGGAGGCTATATACAGGGGGGGGTACCAGTACACAGTCAATGTGGAGGCTATATACAGGGGGTACCGGTACAGAGTCAATGTGGAGGCTATATACAGGGGGTACCGGTACAGAGTCAATGTGGAGGCTATATACAGGGGGTACCAGTACACAGTCAATGTGGAGGCTATATACAGGGGGTACCGGCACAGAGTCAATGTGGAGGCTATATACAGGGGGTACCAGTACACAGTCAATGTGGAGGCTATATACAGGGGTACCAGTACAGAGTCAATGTGCAGGGGCACCGGTGTCGAGGTAATTGAGGTAATATGTACATGGAGGTAGCGTTATTAAGGTGACTATGCATAGATAATAACAGAGAGTAGCAGCAGCGTTCCGGGGGGAGGGGAGGTAATGTAAATAGTCTGGGTAGCCATTTGATTAGCTGTTCAGGAGTCTTATGGCTTTGGGGTAGCAGTTATTTAGGAGCCTCTTGAACCTAGACTTGACGCTCTAGTACTGATTGCCATGCGGTAGCAGAGAGAACAGTCTATGACTGGGGTGGCTGGAGTCTTTGACAATTGTTAGGGCCTTCCTCTGACATTGCCTGGTATAGAGAGGAGGTTCTGGATGGCAGGAAGCTGGGTCCCAGTGATGTACTGGAAGGTACGCACTACCCTCTGTAGTGCCTTGCGTTTGGAGGCTGAGTAGTTGCCATACCAGGCAGTGATGCAACCAGTCAGGATGCTCTCGGTGGTGCAGCTGTAGGACCCATGCCAAATCTTTTCAGTCTCCTGAGGGGGAATAGTTTTTGTCGTGTCCTCTTCACGACTGTCTTGGTGTGCTTGGACCATGTTAGTTTGTTGGTGATGTGGACACCAAGGAACTTGAAGCTCTCAACCTGCTCCACTACAACCTTGTCAATGAGAATAGGGGCGTGCTCGGTCCTTCTTTTCCTGTAGTCCACAATCATCTCCTTTGTCTTGCTCACATTGAGGGAGAGGTTGTTGTCCTGGTACCACACTGCCAGGTCTCTGACCTCCTCCCTATAGGCTGTCTCATCGTTGTCGTTGATCAGGCATAGCACTGTTGTGTCATCAGCAAACTTAATGATGGTGTTGGAGTCATGCCTGGCAGTGCAGTCATGAGTGAACAGGGAGTACAGGAGGGGACTGAGCATGCACCCCTGAGGGGCCTCTGTGTTGAGGATCAGCGTGGCGGATGTGTTGTCACCTACCCTTACCACCTGGGGGCGTGTTTAGTCCAAGGGCCCTTAGCTTAGTAATATAATAATAATATATGCCATTTAGCAGACGCTTTTATCCAAAGCGACTTACAGTCATGTGTGCATACATTCTACGTATGGGTGGTCCAGGGGATCGAACCCACTACCCTGGCGTTACAAGCGCCATGCTCTACCAACTGAGCTACAGGACCACGCTTAGTGATGAGCTTTGAGGGCACTATGGTGTTGAACGCTGAGTTGTAGTCAATGAACAGCATTCTCACATAGGCGTTCCTTTTGTCCAGGTGGGAAAGGGCAGTGTGGAGTGCATTGATATGGTCTTACAGTTTAATTGATGTTTTTAGTGTCATTGATATGTTATTACAGTCTAATCGAAATCTTAAAAGTACACGTGTTTGTTTAAAAAGCAATAATGTATGAATGTGAAAACGCTGTGTCACTAGGTGGCAGCACGTGTCTGCCTGCAATCACTATACCAATATGGGCATGGCAGAACGGGCCTTCTTACCTGTAGTGTATGTTAAGATCCCCTCAGAATAGAAACACTCAAACAGATGTGATACAATTTATTAGAAGCAGAAGCCCAGTGACAACACAACGCACTGCAGCTTTTCAAATGATACAGTATATATATATATATATTCATCCTACTGCAATATTTATAATTGTCTTGAAAACGGTTTCAGACATATTTTTTTATATGAATTGAGAGAAAACAGAGATCATTATCCAGACTAGATAACTTGTTATTTCATATCATATTTGTCTGGTCAGTGTCAAGACAACATTTCACTTTTTCAGAAAGATATGTACTAAGACAATATGTAACAGACACTCTGTTATTTGAATGTAACACAGTTGGTGATGTAAGATAGTAAGTCGTGGTGCTTGTTTCCCAGAATCCCATGCAACCCAAAAGGTCATTATTAGACTAGGTCATGATAGTCTACAGTAACTACCACTTTACCAGTGTTCACTAATCAAACTCCATTTTAACACAGAAAGTCACCTTGGCCTCTGCTTGAATATTGGTAGCCTATATGGCACAGATTCATCTTTTAAATCAGGAAACTTAGACTGTTTTGCAGCAGGAAGCCCAATTCTGATATCTTTTCCCCACAAATTGCCCTTTTGACCAATCACATCAGAGCATTTCATGAGTTTAGACATCAGAGACATTGAGACTGAGAGGATACTTTATAATGCGTATGACTTTCAGGCAGTAAACCAGGGTTGTTTTTGCATTGAACACAGCTATGGTGTAGCCTGCTTTTACAGCACAGAACTACTGTGCATTGTGGGTGTGGTTATACCATTAACATACTGTAACAATGTGAATATGAGATTTACATCAGATATACAGTGGATCAGTGACAGATAAGGTTGAAGGTATATTTCAGTAACTAAGACAATACAGACAGTTTCATTGGGCGTATTCGTCGTACAGTCATTCTACATGTGATTGGATTTCCGTAGGGATCCTGAGCCGTTGCTGGGTTCTGATGGTGGAAACAAGAGGAGATGGTCATAAGCACAGTTGGTCAGGACTGAAAGACAACATATTAGGGGCATCACAATATGCTTTGGGCCTTACTTGTGGGGAAGTCTTGGTTAAACCTTTTCCTGTTCTGTGAACCTGATATCTGTCAGATAGAATAGTTGTTTTAGACAACAGCATGCGACAACAATAAGCATCAAAGCAAGCCAAGAGGGTCTGAAGAGAATTATTGAACTGCACAACATACTCACCTTTTTCTTCCCTGAGGCCCTTAGAGCAGCAAGTTTGTTCTCCAAATCAGACACCTAAGAGAGAAGGAAAAGACAGAAAGTACAAATTACACCCCTTCTGAAGGAAAACAAGTTATCTGAAAATAATAGATCAACTAAACGAGCTCTTGTGTTTTATTGTTATTTCTTCATGCGTCTCTGTAGGCCACAATGGTTCTTGGAAATCTACAGTTCACAGTGTGCTTTTCAGTCCATACAGCACATCCCTGTTGAGTAGAAAGCCTGCTCAGTAGAATCCGCAGTAGAGCCTCGTCACCTACCTCACTCTCAGTGCTCTGGACCCGATGTGCAGTCAGAGCCACCACGTCCTCCAGGTCAGACAGCTCCGAGTCTGTGGCCCCTCCGAAGCGGTTCTTGGCACTCTGCTCCAGATGCCTCAGCTTCTTCTCCAGATCAAAGGACTTCCCTGAGGTCATGTACACCTGGAACAGGGCACAGGACAACCACCACAAATGTACCCTTACAGACGAGCTGCTAACCAAACACCATTAGCAAGCTAACAGTTTCCAGACTGCTTGGAATACAAAGCGAATCTCTGCTTTAAGACAACACAAGACGTCTCTTCGCATGCTTTAAAGAAAAGGCTCCAGACCTACACTTGACACACAGCTATTTTGATTGGATTATGATTGCTTAGGAGGAAAAGAGTGTGATTTTTAAGCTTACATTTTCCTCAAGTTCTCTGTAAGACTCAGCTGCTTTCCTTACGTCAGCCACGTCAGTTATCATAGGGCTGTCATTAGACGTTATTGAGGGGAAGTACTCGTTCATGGCGCTTTCAGCGGCATTAATGGTTCTTAGAAACTCTTTGGTGATGTCACAGAGGGCCGCCGCGGTGGATCTCTGAAAGCCATGTAAGGGAACAGAAATTAGCCGGTGGGAAAGTACCTACGTCTCCTATATGTAGCGGAGGTGATTTGGAATCACACTTTCGTGATCAGGTAGCCCTGCCTGAGACTTGCTAGCCCACATGTCACCCTGAGACCACAAGGATTTTGTCTTGGTCTAATGGTGAAGACATTTACATTGACATTGCGGTCATTTAGCAAGAGACTCTTATCCAGAGGGACTGACGGTTGGTGCAACCACATATCACAGTCATAGTAAGTCCAACTTTTCCTCAGTAAAGCAGCTATCAGCAAAGTGCTGAAGTGCGAGTGAGAAAAGACAAGTGTGAGTATTAGTGCTAGAAAGAGTGATAGGGATTGTTTTAAGATGTTAGCTCTGCGTACGAGAGGTCCCTGGTTGGAGCCAATGATGTAAACCCTAGATGACTGACAGGGGTGTTGTTTTGATGCCACCATACGGCCATTTTGGTACTCCCCTGCATTTATTAATGTCTACATTGGTTTTTGACAAGTATATTCTATTACAGACACTTTAATGCATACGTTTCAATGACATTATGTGGGGCCTCCCAAGTGTCGCAGCTGTCTAAGGAACTGCATCACAATGCTGGAGGCGTCACTACAGACCCGGGATCAATCCCAGGCTGTGTTGCAGCCGGCCGTGACTGGGAGACCCATAAGGCGGCGCACAATTGGCTCAGCGTCGTCCGGGTTCAGGGAGGGTTTGGCAGGCCGGGATGTCATTGTTCCATTGCGCTCTCGTGACTCATTGTGGCGGGTTAAGCAAGCAGTATGTCAAGAAGCAGTGCAGCTTGGCATGGTCGAGTTTCGGAGGACGCATGGCTCTCGACCTTCACCTCTCTCAAGTCCGTAGGGGAGTTGCAACGATGGGACAAGACTTACCAACAATTGGGGAGAAAAAGGGGTAAAAAAATACAAAAAAACAAAAACACATTTATTTCATGTGAACTGAACATAAAAATACAAAATGTATTCCTTAAAATATTTATTGTTGTTGTTGTACTAATGATATTGTCCCCACTACAACAAAGAAATACCTAAATACATGTTATTTTGTTCTTGATACATTTTATTGAAATACTGTAGAATTCCATTCATTCCCATGGAAGAGTTCTCCTATGGAGGTAGTTCTCCTATGTAGTTCTCCTATGTAGTGGAGTTCTCCTGGATAGGAGTTCTCCTATTTAGTTCTCCTATGTGGTTCTCCTAGTTCTCCTATGTGGTTCTCCTATGTAGTTCTCCTATGTAGTTTTCCTATGTAGTTCTCCTAATTAATGTGGTAGTTCTCTATGTAGTTCTCCTATGTAGTTTTCCTATGGAGTTCTCCTATGGAGTTCTCCTATGTAGTTCTCCTATGTAGTTCTCCTATGTAGTTTTCCTGGAGTTCTCCTAATAGTTCTCCTATGTAGTTCTCCTATGTAGTTTTCCTATGGAGTTCTCCTAAGTAGTTCTCCTATGTAGTTCTCCTATGTAGTTCTCCTATGTAGTTTTCCTATGGAGTTCTCCTAAGTAGTTCTCCTATGTAGTTCTCCTATGTAGTTCTCCTATGTAGTTCTCCTATGTAGTTCTCCTATGTAGTTCTCCTATGTAGTTTTCCTATGGAGTTCTCCTATGTAGTTCTCCTATGTAGTTCTCCTATGTAGTTCTCCTATGTAGTTCTCCTATGTAGTTTTCCTATGGAGTTCTCCTAAGTAGTTCTCCTATGTAGTTCTCCTATGTAGTTTTCCTATGGAGTTCTCCTAAGTAGTTCTCCTATGTAGTTCTCCTATGGAGTTCTCCTAAGTAGTTTTCCTATGTAGTTCTCCTATGTAGTTCTCCTATGTAGTTCTCCTATGGAGTAGTTCTCCTATGTAGTTCTCCTATGTAGTTCTCCTAAGTAGTTCTCCTATGTAGTTCTCCTATGGAGTTCTCCTAAGTAGTTATCCTATGTAGTTCTCCTATGTAGTTCTCCTATGTAGTTCTCCTATGTAGTTCTCCTATGTAGTTCTCCTATGTAGTTCTCCTATGTAGTTCTCCTAAGTAGTTCTCCTATGTAGTTCTCCTATGTAGTTCTCCTATGTAGTTCTCCTATGTAGTTCCTATGTAGTTCTCCTATGTAGTTCTCCTATGTAGTTCTCCTATGTAGTTCTCCTATGGAGTTCTCTAAGTAGTTCTCCTATGTAGTTCTCCTATGTAGTTCTCCTATGTAGTTCTCCTATGTAGTTCTCCTAAGTAGTTCTCCTATGTAGTTCTCCTATGTAGTTCTCCTATGTAGTTCTCCTATGTAGTTCTCCTATGGAGTTCTCCTAAGTAGTTCTCCTATGTAGTTCTCCTATGGAAGAGTCCCAATATGGAGGCAGGGGGCTTGAAAACATCTCATTGGCCATTACATAGCATCAGCAATCCAGGGTTTATACACATCAGTGGTTGGATCCTATCACCTCCGCTACAGCTTTTTGGTGTGTGTCTGAGATGTAACAGGGTAACAGGACCCCCAAAATTCACCTGCTGAGCCTCGGTGGGCCCCTCATCGCTGGAGGAACTGAGGGGCTCTAGGGGGAGGACTGGGAGGTTACTCTTCACAGCGGCCCTCTTTAATAAAGGGGTCTTCTTCCCCCCTCCTGCTTCCTCGTCGGAGGACGGAACACTGATGTTCCCTGCCAGCTCGCTCAGCTTCCTCCTCAGCTTCTCCTCCTCTATCTGTGCAGCGGTCGGGGGCGTCTCCTGTGGATACAAGCAGGTTTGACTTACTAGACTATTTTCCATTTTGCTGCTAGTGGAACCTCGAGCCTCAACAGTGCATCTCCAGTGAACTCTGTTCTGGGCAGTTTTCTTGACTTTATTCCAGGTGGACAGAAACAGGGTTGGGGTCAGTTCCATCTAGGTTCTCGTCAGTTTAAGACTTGAATGTTTAGGAGTTGAATTGCTTATGTCCCAACTCTAGTTGGGCAACAACAGGTTAAGGCCAGAGTTAGCTAACAAGTTACCCTTTGATGAACAGCTGTGATTCTCTCTAATATGATTATTCCAAGAAAGGGTTAGGCAATAAGCAATAAGAAGCTCTGTTAGGAGAGCAGTAGTAAGGTTTTTAACCCTTTCTTACCTCATCGTCGGGGGGTAGAGTCATCTTGGACTCCAGCCGGTTCAGGAGACTCTCTATGGCTGACATTCGCTTGTTTAGCGCGTTGACCTGTATCACAATGACAGGGAGGAGTGAGGTGAGACCAAGTGAGGTGAGACAAAATGACAGGAGAGGAGTGAGGTGAGACCAGTGAGGTGAGACCAAAATGACAGGAGAGGAGTGAGGTGAGACCAAGTGAGGTGAGACCAATACAAAATGACAGGAGAGGAGTGAGGTGAGACCAAGTGAGGTGAGACCAATACAAAATGACAGGAGAGGAGTGAGGTGAGACCAAGTGAGGTGAGACCAATACGAAATGACAGGAGAGGAGTGAGGTGAGACCAAGTGAGGTGAGACCAATACAAAATGACAGGAGAGACACCCTATTCTACATCCTACAATCTAAGCTTGTTGCCATCAATCTCACACAAATTATCAATGAACCTACCAGGTACAACCCCAAAACCATAAACACGGGCACCCTCATAGATATCAACCTAACCAGCTTGCCCTCCAAAGACACCGTAATGGGTCAGTGGTCAAACGACCTCCACTCATCAATGTCAAACGCTCCCTGAAACACTTCAGCAAGCATGCCTTTCTAATCGACCTGGCTGGGGTATCCTGGAAGGATATTGACCTCATCCCTTCAGTTAGAGGATGCCTGGTTATTCTTTCAAAATGCCTTCCTACCATCTCAAATAAGCATGCCCCATTCAAAAAATGTAGAACCAGGAACAGATATAGCCCTTGGTTCTCTGCAGACCTGACTGCCCTTAACCAGCACAAAAACATCCTGTGGCGTTCTGCATTAGCATCGAACAGCCCCCGTGATATGCAACTTTTCGGTGAAGTAAGAAACCAATATACACATGCATAGAAAAGCCAAGGCTAGCTTTTTCAAGCAGAAATTTGCTTCCTGCAACACAAACTCAAACAGGTTCTGGGACACTGTAAATTCCATGGAGAATAAGAGCACCTCCTCCCAGCTGCCCATTGCACTGAGGATAGAAAACTCTGTCACCGCCGATAAATCCACCATAATTGAGAATTTCAATAAGCATTTTTCTACGTCTGGCCATGCTGTCCACCTGGCTACCGCTACCCCGGTTAACAGCACTGCACCCCCCACAGCAACTCGCCCAAGCCTTCCACATTTCTCCTTCTCCCAAATCCAGTCAGCTGATGTTCTGAAAGAGCTGCAAAATCTGGACCCCTACAAATCAGCCGGGCTAGACAATATGGACCCTTTCTTTCTAAAATGATCTGCCAAAATTATTGCCACCCCTATTACTAGCCTGTTTAACTTCTCTTTCGTGTCGTCTGAGATTCCCAAAGATTGGAAAACAGCTGCGGTCATCCCCCTATTCAAAGGGGGGGACACTTTTGACCCAAACTGCTACAGACCTATATCTATCCTACCCTGCCTTTCTAAGGTCTTCGAAAGCCAAGTTAACAGATTACCGACCATTTTGAATCCCACCGTACCTTCTCTGCTATGCAATCTGGTTTCAGAGCTGGTCATGGGTGCACCTCAGTCACGCTCAAGGTCCTAAACGACATCATAACCGCCATCGATAAGAAACAATACTGTGCAGCCGTATTCATTGACCTGGCCAAGGCTTTCGACTCTGTCAATCACCACATCCTCATCAGCAGACTCAACAGCCTCAGTTTCTCAAAAGATTGCCTCGCCTGGTTCACCAACTACTTTTCCGATAGAGTTCAGTGTGCCCTTCTTTGGACACTGTGTTAACTACCCTCCAGGTGAGCTTCAATGCCATACAACTCTCCTTCCGTAGCCTCTAACTGCTCTTAAATATAAGTAAAAAATAAATGCATGCTCTTCAACCGATGGCTGCCTACACCTGCCCGCCCATCCAGCATCACTACTCTGGACGGTTCTGACTTAGAATATGTGGACAACTACAAATACCTAGGTGTCTGGTTAGACTGTAAACTCTCCTTTCAGACTCACATCAAACATCTCCAATCCAAAGTTAAATCTAGAATTAGCTTCCTATTTTGCAACAAAGCATCCTTCACTCATGCTGCCAAACATACCCTTGTAAAACTGACCATCCTACCGATCCTCGACTTTGGCGATGTCATTTACAAAATAGCCTCCAACACCCTACTCAACAAATTGGATGCAGTCTATCACAGTGCCATCCGTTTTATCACCAAAGCCCCATACACTACCCACCACTGCGACCTGTGCGCTCTCGTTGGCTGGCCCTCGCATCATACCTGTCGCCAAACCCTCTGGTTCCAGGTCATCTACAAGACACTGCTAGGTAAAGTCCCGCCTTATCTCAGCTCGCTGGTCACCATAGCAGCACCCACCCGTAGCATGCGCTCCAGCAGGTGTATTTCACTGGTCACCCCCAGGGCCAATTCCCCCTTTGGCCGCCTCTCCTTCCAGTTCTCTGCTGCCAATGACTGGAATGAACTACACAAATCTCTGAAACTGGAAGCACTTATCTCCCTCACTAGCTTTAAGCACCAGCTGTCAGAGCAGCTCACAGATCACTGCACCTGTACATAGCCCATCTATAAATAGCCCAAACAATTACCTCACCCCCTACTGTATTTATTTATTTATTTTGCTCCCTTGCACCCCAGTATTTCTACTTTGCACATTCACCTACTGCAAATCCAGTGTTTTTAATTGCTATATTGTATTTACTTCGCCACCGTGGCCTTTTTATTTTTACCTCCCTTATCTCACCTCATTTGCTCGTATATAGACTTGTTTCTACTGTATTATTGACTGTATGTTTGTTTTACTCCACGTGTAACTCTGTGTTGTTGTATGTGTCGAACTGCTTTGCTTTATCTTGGCCTGGTCGCAATTGTAAATGAGAACTTGATCTCAACTTGCCTTCCTGGTTAATTAAATAAAGGTAAAATAAAATAAAATAAAAATTTAAAAAAATCTTTAATTATCCAAATCAAGAAACAAAGTTGTCTTTGTTCTGCTCTCTGAAGTTCAATCCACTAAAAACCCCAGCATGCATCACTTGAGACACAAAACTTCCAATAAATACATGTACAATGTAAATCAGCCCAACAGTGTTTGAAATCCATCTTCCCAGGCTTGAGTGGAAGGACAAGCCCACCCTTGTTTCTCAGTTAATGTGGCTCATTTTCTATGGTCAGGGTAGTTTAATAGTGGAGAGAGATGTCATCTGTCTCATGTCAGGGTAGTTTAATAGTGGAGAGACGTCATCTGTCTCATGTCAGGGTAGTTTAATAGTGAAGAGAGAGATGTCATCTGTCTCATGTCAGGGTAGTTTAATAGTGGAGAGAGACGTCATCTGTCTCATGTCAGGGTAGTTTAATAGTGGAGAGAGACGTCATCTGTCTCATGTCAGGGTAGTTTAATAGTGGAGAGACGTCATCTGTCTCATGTCAGGGTCAGGGTAGTTTAATAGTGGAGAGAGATGTCATCTGTCTCATGTCAGGGTAGTTTAATAGTGGAGAGAGACGTCATCTGTCTCATGTCAGGGTAGTTTAATAGTGGAGAGAGACGTCATCTGTCTCATGTCAGGGTAATTTAATAGTGGAGAGAGACGTCATCTGTCTCATGTCAGGGTAGTTTAATAGTGGAGAGAGACGTCATCTGTCTCATGTCAGGGTAGTTTAATAGTGAAGAGAGACGTCATCTGTCTCATGTCAGGGTAGTTTAATAGTGGAGAGAGACGTCATCTGTCTCAAGTCAGGGTAGTTTAATAGTGGAGAGACGTCATCTGTCTCATGTCAGGGTAGTTTAATAGTGGAGAGAGACGTCATCTGTCTCATGTCAGGGTAGTTTAATAGTGGAGAGATACGTCATCTGTCTCATGTCAGGGTAGTTTAATAGTGGAGAGAGACGTCATCTGTCTCATGTCAGGGTCATTTAATAGTGGAGAGAGACGTCATCTGTCTCATGTCAGGGTAGTTTAATAGTGGAGAGTGACGTCATCTGTCTCATGTCAGGGTAGTTTAATAGTGGAGAGAGATGTCATCTGTCTCATGTCAGGGTAGTTTAATAGTGGAGAGAGACGTCATCTGTCTCATCTCTGTTTCAGCTCTATTTCATTCTCTCCTTCTCACACACACACACACACACCAACACACATCCTACCGGTTGTTGTGTTGGGGCCTGCAGGTTCTCGTGAGAGCCAACTCGGCTGTAGGAAGGGCGTCGGCGATAGGGGGTCTGGTACATGGTGTTGCGCCCTCCCTCCTCCTCTTCTGACGTGTCCACATAGTGTTGGCGGTTCATAGAGGAGCTGATCTTGGATAGGGAGCGGGCACGCACCATCCCATACTGCCCATCGTCTGAGGACCATCGCTTTAGCTCAGGTTATATTACAAAATGTCGGTTTGGCGTGAGATTACTGTTGTTTTAGTATTGTAATGCCATTACATCGCAAACTAACCAGCTCTGATTTAATGTCTGTGTTTGTGTGGGAGTGTGTGTGTGCTTGTTGCTTACCAGGGCGCATGTTGTACCTATCCAGGCTCTTCCTACGGTTCATGCGGTGTTGTTGTTGCTGCATGGAATCCATGAACTCCATGTCACCCCGGTGACCACCACCTCGCTCCTCCTGGATCTGCTGTAGGTGACATAACCATCACAACCTTAAATAACCCCCTATTCCCACAATACACTACTTTTGGCTAGTAGAAACCAGGACTGTTTTGTCCGTCTACCTGGTAGGATTGTCGACGAGAGTGAGTGCGAGAGTGGGGTGGAAAATACTCTTCTATATCCACATCCAAGTCCATGGGATGAACAGAGAGCAGGCGCTTGTTCTTTCGCATCTGACAGAACAACAGGATGGAGACATAAAGAGAAGTGGTGAGTCTGGGATATGATATCCAGTTTCTCCAGAACGATATTGAGAGGAGAAACTGTTTACCATTTTGTATCGCTGAGCTTCTGCTTCTGCATAGTCCTCATCATGACCATTGTACCTGTCATCTACAGGGGAGAGAGGGAGAAGAAGGGGTGACTTCTTTTCTTCTCAAATTGTGTAACCCCTTGTTACGTTTGCATATCATAGTGCTTATGCTGGTGTTGTCAACTCCACTATGATATGCAAAAGTACCACAGGGTTAAGCAGTTTTCAGGTATGTTGAAATATTGATATATTTTTCCCATTGCCTTCGTCTATTCTACTTACTGCGGAAATCAGGCATGCTTTGTGTGTCACTGTCACGACGGGCGCCTGTGCAGACAGAGAGAAGTGATATTCTGTTATTAATAGTTATATAGACAGTACCAGTCACCTGCTCATTCCAAGATCTTTATTTTTACTATTTTATACATATTACAATAATAGTGAAGACATCAAAACTATAAAATAACACATATGGAATCAAAATATATTTTATATTTGAGATTCTTCAGTTGCCACCCTTTGCCTTGATGACAGCTTTGCACACTCTTGGCATTCTCTCAACCAGCTTCATGAGGTAGTAACCTGGAATACATTTCAATGAACAGGGGTTCCTTGTTAAAAGTTCATTTGTGGAATTACTTTCCTTCTTAATGCATTTGAGCCAATCAGTTGTGTTCTGACAAGGTAGAGGTGGTATACAGAAGCCCTATTTGGTAAAAGACCAAGTCCATATTATGGAAAGAACAGCTTAAATAAGCAACGAGAAACGAGAGGACATCATTACTTTAGGACATGAAGGTCAGTCAACCCGGAACATTTCAAGAACTTTGAAAGTTTCTTCAAGTGCAGTCACAGAAACCATTAAGCGCTATGATGAAACTGGCTCTCATGACGACCGCCACAGGAAAGGAAGATCCAGAGTTACCTCTGCTGCAGAGGATATGTTCATTAGAGTTAACAGCCTCAGAAATTGCAGCCCAAATAAATGCTTCACAGACTTCAAGTAACAGACACATCTCAACATCAACTGTTCAGAGGAGACTGCGTGAATCAGGCCTTCATGGTCGAATTGCTGCAAAGAAACCCCTACTAAAAGATATCAATAATAAGAAGAGACTTGCTTGGGCCAAGAAACATGAGCACTGAACATTAGACCGTTGGAAATCTGTCCTTTGGTCTGTTGAATCCAAATGTGAGATTTTTGGTTCCAATCGCCACGTCTTTATGAGACGCAGAGTAGGTGAATGGATGATCTGGATGATCTGGATGAATGGATGATCAAGGCACACTTAACCAGCATGGCTACCACAGCAGTCTGCAGCAATACGCCATCCCATTTGGTTTGCCCTTTGTGGCACCATCATTTGCTTTTCAACAGGACAATGACCCAAAACACACCTCCATTTGACCAAGAAGGAGAGTGATGGAGTGCTGCATCAGATGACCTGGCCTCCACAATCACCTGACCTCAACCGAATTGAAATGGTTTGGGATGAGTTGGACCGCAGAGTGAAGGAAAAGCAGCCAACAAGTGCTCAGCATATGTGGGAACTCCTTCAAGACTGTTGGAAAAGCATTCCAGGTGAAGCTGGTTGAGAGTGTGCAAAGCTGCCAAGAGTGTGCAAAGCTGTCTTCAAGGCAAGAATCGAAAATGTATTTTGATTTGTTTAACACTTTTTGGTTACTACATGATTCTAGATTATTTCATAGTTTTGATGTCTTCACTATTCTACAATGTAGAAAATAGTCAAAATAAAGAAAAACCCTTGAATGAGTTGGTGTGTCCAAACTTTTGACTGGTACTGTACTTCAAATCATCTCTTCGTCCTATGTGAGGTCTGGGTCAAGAGGACTGTTAGAATACAGAACAGACAACAGTCACTCAGTTCTAGAACACTGTTCCCAGTTCTAGAACGCTACATGTAACCATTAGTGGAGGCTGGTGGGAGGAGCTATAGGAGGACAGGCTCATTGTAATGGCTGGAATGGAATCAATGGAACGGAGTCAAACATGTGGTTTCCATATGTTTAATGTGTTTGATACCATTCTGTTTACAATGAGCCCGTCCTCTTATAGCTCCTCCCACCAGCTGCCAGTGGTGACCATATGTCATCATAGCATGGCTGTGTCACCCCGGTGTCAATTACAGGCCCTACCATGTGACTCTTCATTACAGCCAGCCATGTGTCACACTCCTGATCATTTGGTGACCAAAATGTGACACTTGGACACTCTCAACAACAACCACAACTGTAACATGTGATTACATTTAGAAGTATGCACAATGAATCAATAATCAAACAAAAAGAACCCACCCTCTCCATTGAGTCGCTTGTAAAGAGACTTCATCACCTTGGCACTGCCGAAGCGCTTGAAACGGGTGCGCACGTTGTCATGGTACCATCCCACTGTTCCAATTTTCAGGACCCTGCAAGGTAAACACAAGAGTCACTTCAGTCTCAATATGAACCCCATAGAGCTAGGAGAGTCACTTCAGTCTCAATATGAACCCCATAGAGCTAGGAGAGTCACTCCAGTCTCAATATGAACCCGATAGAGCTAGGAGAGTCACTTCAGTCTCAATATGAACCCCATAGAGCTAGGAGAGTCACTTCAGTCTCAATATGAACCCCATAGAGCTTGGAGAGTCACTCCAGTCTCAATATGAACCCCATAGAGCTAGGAGAGTCACTCCAGTCTCAATATGAACCCCATAGAGCTAGGAGAGTCACTCCAGTCTCAATATGAACCCCATAGAGCTAGTAGAGTCACTCCAGTCTCAATATGAACCCCATAGAGCTAGGAGAGTCACTTCAGTCTCAATATGAACCCCATAGAGCTAGGAGAGTCACTCCAGTCTCAATATGAACCCCATAGAGCTAGGAGAGTCACTCCAGTCTCAATATGAACCCCATAGAGCTAGGAGAGTCACTCCAGTCTCAATATGAACCCCATGGAGCTAGGAGAGTCACTTCAGTCTCAATATGAACCCCATAGAGCTAGGAGAGTCACTTCAGTCTCAATATGAACCCCATAGAGCTAGGAGAGTCACTTCAGTCTCAATATGAACCCCATAGAGCTAGGAGAGTCACTCCAGTCTCAATATGAACCCCATAGAGCTAGGAGAGTCACTCCAGTCTCAATATGAACCCCATAGAGCTAGGAGAGTCACTCCAGTCTCAATATGAACCCCATAGAGCTAGGAGAGTCAATTCAGTCTCAATATGAACCCCATAGAGCTAGGAGAGTCACTTCAGTCTCAATATGAACCCCATAGAGCTAGGAGAGTCACTTCAGTCTCAATATGAACCCCATAGAGCTAGGAGAGTCACTCCAGTCTCAATATGAACCCCATAGAGCTAGGAGAGTCACTCCAGTCTCAATATGAACCCCATAGAGCTAGGAGAGTCACTCCAGTCTCAATATGAACCCCATAGAGCTAGGAGAGTCACTCCAGTCTCAATATGAACCCCATAGAGCTAGGAGAGTCACTCCAGTCTCAATATGAACCCCATAGAGCTAGGAGAGTCACTCCAGTCTCAATATGAACCCCATAGAGCTAGGAGAGTCACTCCAGTCTCAATATGAACCCCATAGAGCTAGGAGAGTCACTCCAGTCTCAATATGAACCCCATAGAGCTAGGAGAGTCACTCCAGTCTCAATATGAACCCCATAGAGCTAGGAGAGTCACTCCAGTCTCAATATGAACCCCATAGAGCTAGGAGAGTCACTCCAGTCTCAATATGAACCCCATAGAGCTAGGAGAGTCACTCCAGTCTCAATATGAACCCCATAGAGCTAGGAGAGTCACTCCAGTCTCAATATGAACCCCATAGAGCTAGGAGAGTCACTTCAGTCTCAATATGAACCCCATAGAGCTAGGAGAGTCACTCCAGTCTCAATATGAACCCCATAGAGCTAGGAGAGTCACTCCAGTCTCAATATGAACCCCATAGAGCTAGGAGAGTCACTCCAGTCTCAATATGAACCCCATAGAGCTAGGAGAGTCACTCCAGTCTCAATATGAACCCCATAGAGCTAGGAGAGTCACTCCAGTCTCAATATGAACCCCATAGAGCTAGGAGAGTCACTCCAGTCTCAATATGAACCCCATAGAGCTAGGAGAGTCACTTCAGTCTCAATATGAACCCCATAGAGCTAGGAGAGTCACTCCAGTCTCAATATGAACCCCATCATCAATGGAATGTATATGAACCCCATAGAGCTAGAATAGTTTCCTGACCATGTCACCTGAACAGGACTCTTGGCTCTATTCTCTATAACTATATATTATCACTATCCTTCTAAGAGTTGGCCCTCTTCTCTAACTATATATTATCACTAGCCTTTTAAGAGTTGGCCCTCTTCTCTAACTATATATTATCACTATCCTTCTAAGAGTTGGCCCTCTTCTCTAACTATATATTATCACTAGCCTTCTAAGAGTTCGCCCTCTTCTCTAACTATATATTATCACTATCCTTCTAAGAGTTGGCCCTCTTCTCTAACTATATATTATCACTATCCTTCTAAGAGTTGGCCCTCTTCTCTAACTATATATTATCACTAGCCTTTTAAGAGTTGGCCCTCTTCTCTATATATTATCACTATCCTTCTAAGAGTTGGCCCTCTTCTCTAACTATATATTATCACTAGCCCTCTTCCTAACTATATATTATCACTATCCTTCTAAGAGCCCTCTTCTCTAACTATATATTATCACTATCCTTCTAAGAGTTGGCCCTCTTCTCTAACTATATATTATCACTATCCTTCTAAGAGTTGGCCCTCTTCTCTAACTATATATTATCACTATCCTTCTAAGAGTTGGCCCTCTTCTCTAACTATATATTATCACTATCCTTCTAAGAGTTGGCCCTCTTCTCTGACTATATATTATCACTAGCCTTCTAAGAGTTGGCCCTCTTCTCTAACTATATATTATCACTATCCTTCTAAGAGTTGGCCCTCTTCTCTAACTATATATTATCACTATCCTTCTAAGAGTTGGCCCTCTTCTCTAACTATATATTATCACTATCCTTCTAAGAGTTGGCCCTCTTCTCTAACTATATATTATCACTATCCTTCTAAGAGTTGGCCCTCTTCTCTAACTATATATTATCACTATCCTTCTAAGAGCCCTCTTCTCTAACTATATATTATCACTATCCTTCTAAGAGTTGGCCCTCTTCTCTGACTATATATTAACTAGCCTTCTAAGAGTTGGCCCTCTTCTCTAACTATATATTATCACTATCCTTCTAAGAGTTGGCCCTCTTCTCTGACTATATATTATCACTATCCTTTTAAGAGTTGGCCCTCTTCTCTAACTATATATTATCACTAGCCTTCTAAGAGTTGGCCCTCTTCTCTAACTATATATTATCACTATCCTTCTAAGAGTTGGCCCTCTTCTCTAACTATATATTATCACTATATTATGGCCCTCTTCTCTAACTATATATTATCCTAGCCTTCTAGAGCCCTCTTCTCTAACTATAGTCCTGGCCCTCTTCTCTAACTATATATTATCACTATCCTTCTAAGAGTTGGCCCTCTTCTCTAACTATATATTATCACTATCCTTCTAAGAGTTGGCCCTCTTCTCTAACTATATATTATCACTAGCCTTTTAAGAGTTGGCCCTCTTCTCTAACTATATATTATCACTATCCTTCTAAGAGTTGGCCCTCTTCTTTAACTATATATTATCACTAGCCTTCTAAGAGTTGGCCCTCTTCTCTAACTATATATTATCACTATCCTTCTAAGAGTTGGCCCTCTTCTCTAACTATATATTATCACTAGCCTTTTAAGAGTTGGCCCTCTTCTCTAACTATATATTATCACTAGCCTTTTAAGAGTTGGCCCTCTTCTCTAACTATATATTATCACTATCCTTTTAAGAGTTGGCCCTCTTCTCTAACTATATATTATCACTATCCTTCTAAGAGTTGGCCCTCTTCTCTAACTATATATTATCACTATCCTTTTAAGAGTTGGCCCTCTTCTCTAACTATATATTATCACTATCCTTCTAAGAGTTGGCCCTCTTCTCTAACTATATATTATCACTATCCTTCTAAGAGTTGGCCCTCTTCTCTAACTATATATTATCACTATCCTTCTAAGAGTTGGCCCTCTTCTCTAACTATATATTATCACTATCCTTCTAAGAGTTGGCCCTCTTCTCTGACTATATATTATCACTAGCCTTCTAAGAGTTGGCCCTCTTCTCTAACTATATATTATCACTATCCTTCTAAGAGTTGGCCCTCTTCTCTAACTATATATTATCACTATCCTTCTAAGAGTTGGCCCTCTTCTCTAACTATATATTATCACTATCCTTCTAAGAGTTGGCCCTCTTCTCTAACTATATATTATCACTATCCTTCTAAGAGTTGGCCCTCTTCTCTAACTATATATTATCACTATCCTTCTAAGAGTTGGCCCTCTTCTCTAACTATATATTATCACTATCCTTCTAAGAGTTGGCCCTCTTCTCTGACTATATATTATCACTAGCCTTCTAAGAGTTGGCCCTCTTCTCTAACTATATATTATCACTATCCTTCTAAGAGTTGGCCCTCTTCTCTGACTATATATTATCACTATCCTTTTAAGAGTTGGCCCTCTTCTCTAACTATATATTATCACTAGCCTTCTAAGAGTTGGCCCTCTTCTCTAACTATATATTATCACTATCCTTCTAAGAGTTGGCCCTCTTCTCTAACTATATATTATCACTATCCTTCTAAGAGTTGGCCCTCTTCTCTAACTATATATTATCACTAGCCTTTTAAGAGTTGGCCCTCTTCTCTAACTATATATTATCACTAGCCTTCTAAGAGTTGGCCCTCTTCTCTAACTATATATTATCACTATCCTTCTAAGAGTTGGCCCTCTTCTCTAACTATATATTATCACTATCCTTCTAAGAGTTGGCCCTCTTCTCTAACTATATATTATCACTATCCTTCTAAGAGTTGGCCCTCTTCTCTAACTATATATTATCACTATCCTTCTAAGAGTTGGCCCTCTTCTCTAACTATATATTATCACTATCCTTCTAAGAGTTGGCCCTCTTCTCTAACTATATATTATCACTATCCTTCTAAGAGTTGGCCCTCTTCTCTAACTATATATTATCACTAGCCTTTTAAGAGTTGGCCCTCTTCTCTAACTATATATTATCACTATCCTTCTAAGAGTTGGCCCTCTTCTCTAACTATATATTATCACTAGCCTTTTAAGAGTTGGCCCTCTTCTCTAACTATATATAATCACTATCCTTCTAAGAGTTGGCCCTCTTCTCTAACTATATATTATCACTAGCCTTTTAAGAGTTGGCCCTCTTCTCTAACTATATATTATCACTAGCCTTTTAAGAGTTGGCCCTCTTCTCTAACTATATATTATCACTAGCCTTTTAAGAGTTGGCCCTCATCTCTAACTATATATTATCACTATCCTTCTAAGAGTTGGCCCTCTTCTCTAAATATATATTATCACTAGCCTTTTAAGAGTTGGCCCTCTTCTCTAACTATATATTATCACTAGCCTTTTAAGAGTTGGCCCTCTTCTCTAACTATATATTATCACTAGTCTTTTAAGAGTTGGCCCTCTTCTCTAACTATATATTATCACTATCCTTCTAAGAGTTGGCCCTCTTCTCTAACTATATATTATCACTAGCCTTTTAAGAGTTGGCCCTCTTCTCTAACTATATATTATCACTAGCCTTTTAAGAGTTGGCCCTCTTCTCTAACTATATATTATCACTAGCCTTTTAAGAGTTGGCCCTCTTCTCTAACTATATATTATCACTAGCCTTTTAAGAGTTGGCCCTCTTCTCTAACTATATATTATCACTAGCCTTTTAAGAGTTGGCCCTCTTCTCTAACTATATATTATCACTATCCTTCTAAGAGTTGGCCCTCTTCTCTAACTATATATTATCACTATCCTTCTAAGAGTTGGCCCTCTTCTCTAACTATATATTATCACTAGCCTTTTAAGAGTTGGCCCTCTTCTCTGACTGCCTGAAGCTTCATAATGATACAGACGATCTGGGTTCAAGACCTGGTCAGTCAAACACGATTGCAAATGTTTCCAAACTCATCTGTTATTACTATGTGTTCAGGAGAATCTCTTAATGCTGTGTGTTCAGGATGCCCTGACACCCACGGCCCCCACCTTGTCATACGACAGGGGTCGCACACCCAGCCGTGATCCTTCTTGTTGTAGCGGCTGCATGCCTTGCAGGTGTACATCTTACAGTCTATGCACTGTCGCTTACTGTTGACCAGGAACTTAAAGGGCTGCAGACAGCGGATACAGTGAGAGTCTACCAGGGTGGTCTGAGTACCCAGCAGCTCAATCTTAGTGTCCTCCTTCTCTATCTTAGTCTTTAGGTCCCTAGAGGAGAGGGGGAGGGGGGGGGGGAGGGGAGGAGGAGAAGAGCGGAGAAGAGGGGAGAGGAGGGGAGAGGAGGGAAGAAGAGGAGAGGAGAAGGAGGAGGGGAGGGGAGGAGGAGAAGAGCGGAGAAGAGGGGAGAGGAGGGGAAGAAGAGGAGAGGAGAAGGAGGAGGGGAGGGGATAGAGAAGTGATGAAATCATTATACAGTATATTAGTATATATCAAGTAAAATCTAATTCTATTAGTCACTTGCGCCGAATACAACAGGTGTACTTGAGCTTACAGTGAAATGCTTACTTACGAGCCCCTAACCAACAATGCAGTTTAAACAAAATACAGATAAAAATAAGAGTTAAAGTAACACGTCATTAAAGAGTAAGTAAAATAACAAAAGCAGCAGTAAAATAACAATAGCCAGATTATATACAAGGAGGTACCGATACAGAGTCAATGTGCGGGGGCACTGGTTAGTTGAGGAAGTATGTACATGTAGGTAGAGATATTAAAGGGACTGTGCATAGATGACAACAGAGAGTAGCCGTGGTGTAAGGGGGGCAATGCAAATAGCCATTTGACTAGATGTTCAGGAGTCTCCAGGATCCAGTTGCAGAGGTGGTGTTTAGGTGTTTAGTCCCAGGGTCCTTAGCTTATTGATGAGCTTTGAGGTCACGACGGTGTTGAGTGCTGAGCTGTAGTCAATGAATAACATTCTCACATTTTTATTTGATTTGATTTATTTCATCTTTATTTAACCAGGTAGGCTAGTTGAGAACAATTTCTCATTTACAACTGCGACCTGGCCAAGATAAAGCAAAATAGTTTGACACATACAACAACACAGAGTTACAAGTGGAATAAAAAAACATTCAGTCAATAATACAGTAGAAAAAGTCTATATACAGTGTGTGCAAATGAGGCAAGTTAAGACAATAAATAGGCCATAGTGGCGAAGTAATTAAAATATACCAATAAAACTCTGGAGTGACAGATGTGCAGAAGATGAATGTGCAAGAGGAGATACTGGGGTGCAAGGAGCAAGATAAATAAATACAGTAAGGGGATGAGGTAGTTGGATGGGTTATTTACAGATAAAATCAAATCAAATCAAATGTATTTATATAGCCCTTCGTACATCAGCTGATATCTCAATGTGCTGTACAGAAATCCAGCCTAAAACCCCAAACAGCAAGCAATGCAGATGTAGAAGCACGGTGGCTAGGAAAAACTCCCTAGAAGTGAGGCAAGCAATACAGGTGCAGGGATCTGTGAGCTGCTCTGACAACTGGTGCTTAAAACTAGTGACGGAGATATGAGTCTTCACCTTCAATGATTTTTGCAGTTTGTTCCAGTCATTGGCAGCAGAGAACTGGAAGGAAAGGCGGCCAAAGGGGAATTGGCTTTGGGGCAGCATGAGTGAAGAATGCTTTGTTGCAAAATAGGAAGCCTATTCTAGATTTAATTTCGGATTGGAGATGCTTAATGTGAGTCAGGAAGGAGAGTTTACAGTCTAGCCAGACACCTAGGTATTTGTACTTGTCGACATAGTCTAAGTCAGAACCATCCAGAGTAGTGATGCTGGACGGGCGGGCAGGTGCGGGCAGCGATCGGTTGAAGAGCATGCATTTAGTTTTACTTGCAATTAAAAGCAGTTGGAGGCCACGGAAGGAGAGTTGTATGGCATTGAAGCTCATCTGGAGGTTAGTTAACACAGTGTCCAAAGAAGAGCCAGAAGTATACAGAATGGTGTAGTCTGCGTAGAGGTGGATCAGAGACTCACCAGCAGCAAGAGCGACATCATTTATGTATACAGAGAAGAGAGTCGGCCCGAGAATTGAACCCTGTGGCACCCCATAGAGACTGCCAGAGGTCCGGACAACAGGCCCTCTGATTTGACACACACTGACACAATGAAAGTAGTTGGTGAACCAGGCGAGGCAGTCATTTGAGAAACCAAGGCTGTTGAGTCTGCCGATAAGAATGTGGTGATTGACAGAGTCGAAAGCCTTGGCCAGGTCGATGAATACGGCTGCATAGTAATGTCATTTATGGATGGCGGTTATGATATAATTTAATGACCTTGAGCGTGGCTGAGGTGCAACCATGACCAGCTCTGAAACCAGATTGCATAGCGGAGAAGGTATGGTGGGACTCAAAATGATCGGTAATCTGTTTGTTAACTTGGCTTTCGAAGACCTTAGAAAGGCAGAGTAGGATAGATATATGTCTGCAGCAGTTTGGGTCTAGAGTGTCTCCCCTTTTGAAGAGGGGGAAGATCGCGGCAACTTTCCAATCTTTGGGAATCTCAGACGATACGAAAGAGAGGTTGAACAGCCTAGTAATAGGGGTTGCAATCATTTTGGCAGATAATTGTACAAAGAGAGGATCCAGATTGTCTAGCCCGGCTGATTTGTAGGGGTCCATATTTTGCAGCTCTTTCAGAACATCACCTATCTGGATTTGGGTGAAGGAGAAATGGGGAGGCTTGGGAGTGTTGCTGTGGGGGTGCAGGGCAGTTGACAGGGGTAGGGGTAGCCAGGTGGAAAGCATGGCCAGCCGTAGAAAAATGCTTATTGAAATTCTCAATTATAGTGGATTTATCGGTGGTGACAGAGTTTCCTAGCCTCAGTGCAGTGGGCAGCTGGGAGGAGGTGCTCTTATTCTCCATGGACTTTACAGTGTCCCAGAACGTTTTTTTGAGTTTGTGCTACAGGATGCAAATTTCTGTTTGAAAAGCTAGCCTTAGCTTTCCTAACTGCCTGGGTATATTGGTTCCTAACTTCCCTGAAAAGTTGCATATCACGGGGGCTGTTCGATGCTAATGCAGTACACCACAGGATGTTTTTTGTGCTGGTCGAGGGCAGTCACGCCTGAAGTGAACCAAGGGCTATATCTGTTCCTGGTTCTACATTTTTTGAATGGAGCATGTGTATTTAAGATGGTGAGGAAGGCACTTTTATCGAATAACTAGGCATCCTCTACTGGCGGGATGAGATCAATATCCTTCCAGGATACCCGGGCCAGTTCGATTGGAAAGGCCTGCTTGCAGAAGTGTTTTAGGGAGCGTTTGACAGTGATGAGGGGTGGTCATTTGACCTCTGACCAATTACGGATGCAGGCAATGAGGCAGTAATCGCTGGGATCTTAGTTAAAAACAGCAGAGGTGTATTTGGAGGGCAAGTTGGTTAGGATGATATCTATGAGGGTGCCCGTGTTTACGGATTTGGGGTTGTACCTGGTAGGTTCACTGATAATTTGTGTGAGATTGAGGGCATCAAGCTTAGATTGTAGGATGGTCGGTGTGTTAAGCATGTCCCAGTTTAGGTCACCTAGCAGCACAAACTCTGAAGATGGATGGGGGCAAACAGTTCACATATGGTGTCCAGGGCACAGCTGGGGCAGAGGGTGGTCTATAGCAAGTGGCAATGGTGAGATACTTGTTTCTAGAAAGGTGGATTTTTAAAAGTAGAAGCTCGAATTGTTTGGGTACAGACCTGGATAGTAAGACAGAACTCTGCAGGCTATCTCTGCAGTCGATTGCAACTCTGCCCCCTTTGGCAGGTCTATCTTGTCTGAAAATGTTATAGTTAGGGATGGAAATGTCAGTGTTTTTGGTGGTCTTCCTAAGCCACGATTCAGACACGGCTGGGACATCCAGGTTGGCAGAGTGTGCTAAAGCAGTGAATAAAACAAACTCAGGGAGGAGGCTTCTAATGTTAACATGCATGAAACCAAGGCTTTTGTGGTTACAGAAGTCAACAAATGAGAGCACCTGGGGAATAGGAGTGGAGCTAGGCACTGCAGGGCCTGGATTAACCTCTACATCAGCAGAGGAACAGAGGCTAAAGGCTATAAGAACTGGTCGTCTAGTATGTTCGGAACAGAGAGTAAAAGGAGCAGGTTTCTGGGCGCGATAGAATAGATTCAAGGCATAATGTACCGTCAATGGTATGGTAGGATGTGAATACGTTGGAGGTAAACCTAGGCATTGAGTGATGATGAGAGAGATATTGTCTCTAGAAACATTTAAACCAGCTGACGTCACCGCATGTGTGGGAGGTGGAACTAAAGGGTTGGCTAAGGCATGTTGAGCAGGGCTAGAGGCTCTACAGTGAAATAAGACAATAATCAGTAACCAGAACATCAATGGACAAGGCATATTGACATTAGGGAGAGGCATGCATAGCCGAGTGATCATAGGAGTCCAGTGAGTAGATAGGCTGGCTGGAGAGACGGCGATTCAGACAGATAGCAGGCCGGGGCTAGCAAGCTAGCAGAAGGCCTTAGAGGGACGTCATGACGGAGGAAGTCTGTTATAGCCTCCTCGTGCGGTTACGTCGATAGACCAGTCGTGATGGATTAGTAGGGTTCCATTCAGAGCTTGAATCCGGGGATATGGAGAGAAAATAGGTCCGTTATGCTCTGGTTTGAATCGAGTTGTGCAAACTGCCGAGAGTTTTCCGAGCTATAGGTTAGCTGATGACCACTAGCAGTGGTTAGCTGACTACTAGCTAGTAGTTAGTTAGCTGGCTGCTTCTGTTGGGGGATTCCGGTTCAGAAGTAAAGAAAAATACTTTAGAAACAAAGCAGATCCACACCAAATTGGGTGAGGCGTGTTGCAGGAGAGTATTTTGAAGTTGAGGTTTAGAAAAAAAAGAAAATATATGCAAAGAAAAAAATATAAATATATATACACGGGACATGACAAGACGAGGACAAAGACATCTGATTGCTACGCCATCTTGGAAACACATAGGTGTTCCTTTTGTCCAGGTGGGAAAGGGCATTGTGGAGTGCAATAGAGATTGCATCATCTGTGGATCTGTTGGGGCGGTATGCAAATTGGAGTGGGTCTAGTGTTTCTGGGATGATGGTATTGATGTGAGCCATGACCAGCCTTTCAAAGCACTTCATGGCTTCAGAAGTGAGTGCTACGGGTTGGTAGTCATTTAGGCAGGTTACCTTAGTGTTCTTGGGCACAGGCACTATGGTGGTCTGCTTAAAAAATGTTGGTATTACAGACTCAGACAGGGAGAGGTTGAAAATGTCAGTGAAGACACTTGCCAGTGGGTCAGCGCATGCTTGCAGTACACGTCCTTGTGAATATTGATCTGTTTAAAGGTCTTACTCACGTCGGCTGCGGAGTGCGTGATCACACAGTCTTCCGGAACAGCTGGTGCTCTCATGCATGTTTCAGTGTTATTTGCCTAAATCGAGCATAGAAGTAGTTTAGCTCGTCTGGTAGGCTTGTGTCATTGGGCAGCTCTCGGCTGTGCTTCCCTTTGTAGTCTGTAATGGTTTGCAAGCCCTGCCACATCCGACGAGCGACGATCCGGTGTAGTACGATTTGATCTCAGTCCTGTATTGACGCTTTTCCTGTTTGATGGTTCGTCAGAGGCCATAGCAGGATTTCTTATACGCTTCAGGGTTAGAGTCCCGCTCCTTGAAAGCGGCAGCTCTAGCCTTTAGCTTAGTGCGGATGCTGCCTGAAATACATGGCTTCTGGTTGGCGTATTTACGTACGGTCACTGTGGGGATGAAGTCATCGATGCACTTATTGATGAAGCCAGTGACTGATGTGGTGTACTCCTCAATGCCATCGGAGGAATCCCGGAACACATTCCAGTCTGTGCTAGCAAAACAGTGCTGTAGCTTAGCATCTGCTTCATCTGACCACTTTATTGTTATTTTTCCTCTGTTTGCACATTTAACATGCTGATACAAATTTGGTAAAACGGATTTAAGTTTCCCTGCATTAAAGTCCCCGGCTGCTAGGAGCGCCGCCTCTGGGTGAGTGTTTTCTTGTTTGCTTATGGCGGAATACAGCTCATTCAATGCTGTCTTAGTGCCAGCCTCTGACTGTGGTGGTATGTAAACAACTACGACGAATACAGATGAAATCTCTCTTGGTAGGTAGTGTGGTCTACAGCGTATCATGAGAAACTCTACCTCAGGAAAGCAATAGCTCAAGACTTCCTTAGATATCGTGCACCAGCTGTTATTTACAAAAATACATAGTCCGCCGCCCCTTGTCTTACCAGACACCACTGTTCTATCCTGCCGGTACATCGTATAACCAGGCGTCGTGAAAGGGAAAAAAGGATTCTGCCAGTCCGTGGTGAGTAATCGCAGTCCTGTTGTCTAGAAGTTATTTTCAGTCATAAGACATTGTAGCAGCAACATTATGTATAAAATAAGTCAAGAAATAAGTTACAAACAACGCAAATAGACTAACAAAAAAAGCATGAAATCATTATAAAGTAGATTAATATATAGCATTAAATCATTATACAGTAGATTAGTATATAGCATTAAATCATTATACAGTATATTAGTATATAGCATGAAATCATTATAAAGTAGATTAATATATAGCATTAAATCATTATACAGTAGATTAATATATAGCATTAAATCATTATACAGTAGATTAGTATATAGCATTAAATCAGTATACAGTAGATGAATATATAGCATTAAATCATTATACAGTAGATTAATATATAGCATTAAATCATTATACAGTAGATTAATATATAGCATTAAATCATTATACAGTAGATTAGTATATAGCATTAAATCATTATACAGTAGCATTAAATCATTATTAGTATATAGCATTAAATCATTATACAGTAGATTAGTATATAGCATTAAATCATTATACAGTAGATTAGTATATAGCATTAAATCATTATACAGTAGATGAATATATAGCATTAAATCATTATACAGTAGATTAGTATATAGCATTAAATCAGTATACAGTAGATTAGTATATAGCATTAAGAAGATAACATTAAGTCCCTGTTAACTCCAGGGATTATAATAAATCAGTTTAAAATTGGCTCTGTGGAATCATGCATGCAGAATCACACTTATAATGTACCATTCTGTTCTGGTCAGTTTCAGCAGGGACTACATTACATAACTTATCGAGAACATTTAACACAATGTCCTTCTGACAGTTTGTGAATAAAATAAAGTGATGTCTGGCAGGAAGTCTGTTTTCCTTTAAAAGTATGACAAGATGAGGAAGACAGACAGAGGAGTCTTTGTGTCCCAGAGAGAATAGGCCTCTTGGCAACTTGTTTTCCCTGGGACACAGTACAGGCAGAACGGGCCTTGTGACTAAGCCATGATCACTGTGATGAGCTGACTCACAACAGCAGGCCTGTTTCACACTTACATTCCAGAAGCCTGAACACACTTACACTTACACACACACACTTACACACACACACACACTTACACACACACACACACACACACACACACACACACACACACACACACACACACACACACACACACACACACACACACACACACACACACACACACACACACACACACACACACACACACACACACACACACACACACACACACACACACACACACACACACACAGTGGAAAACATATGGCTAATATATAGTTCGCTGAGGACCTCAGTGTGATCGACTCGTATGGAATCTATAGTGTTGGCATTCAGATAAAAGACAGACAATAAGTATCCAATGTTGTAGAGTCCTAAATGCTGTCAGCGTAAGACTTCATGATTTTATATGTCACATACAGACAAGGGGTTTGTTATGTCAGATATGCTATTGAAAAACACATCCAAGCCTTCCACCCTTCAACATTGATTCAATTTAATATTTTCTCACTAAACCTCTGAAATATGATATTGAACCTTTTTGAAAAGTGACCTACCCCAGTCTCTCTTCTTCTATCTTCCTGAGGGTGAAGTCTCTCTGTATGACCTCCCAGACGTGCTTGGCCTCGTCGTCTGAAAGCGCGGTCAGGTCCATGGTTATGGAGAATATGAACCAGTACTCTACAGCAACACAGAGATGGTCCCTGTAAAGTAACCAAAACTAGTGAGAATATGGCCCCTGTAAAGTAACCAAAACTAGTGAGAATATGGTCCCTGTAAGTAGTAACCAAAACTAGTGAGAATATGGCCCCTGTAAAGTAACCAAAACTAGTGAGAATATGGTCCCTGTAAAGTAACCAAAACTAGTGAGAATATGGTCCCTGTAAAGTAACCAAAACTAGTGAGAATATGGGTTTATCACCCATGTACCCAAGCTAACACAACATAAGGATACATTGACACCCCTGATAAATGTCCACTTACTCCACAGGGTGGACCAGATTAGCCCGGTTGACTAGACTGACCCCTCATCTTAACATCGTTTTACTGTGAGTGCAGCCAGCGGTCAGTCTAGTCAACCAGAATATATCACCAGATTGATTTAAAAAGCAACTTCTGAATAGATTTTCTAATTCATGTTTATACATTTTCTTGTACTTACTTTTCTAGAGAAAAATACGCTGCATGGAAATGAAATCACGTATGCTACAAAAACCATAATCTTTGATTTAGCATATTAATATCATGAATTACCTTTACGCCCGGCGCAGAGCAGACAGCTGTGAGGTCAGCTGTTAATTCCCTGGAGTTGAGGCAACACATCTGCGAATGGCCTGAAGAAGTCGGTTGTTCATCACATGCTCTGAGTCTCACAGAAGAGAGAGGATGAGCGAGCTTCTCACCCCTCCTCCAACCCCAAGTAGTTTTAACAACTAAATAACAGGTCAAAATGGCCTGTATTTTTGCCAAATTTGAATTCAGTCATAATATACTGATGTAAGGGCCTCGGATGGCAGTAACCCCCAAAAGATACCAAAATAACATCATATCAGTAAGTATGTTTTCCCCAACAGAGTAAATATGAGTACAGCTATTAGAAAACAAAATATTTTCCTGATAAATGAATAAGGACACTGAAGAGTTGTGTAATATTTTAAATAGCATGTGTTATTATGTGAATATGAATAAATACATCAGAATATTTTTTTTAATGAAAATATGTCAATCATTATTTGAATATGTTCTTTAACCCGTTGTATATTTAAATAAGCAATAATGCCCTCGAAGCCGGTGTTTGGAGGATATATTAGCACGGTTTGCCAACTTTGCCCATGCCAATATATCCTCCAAACACAGACTTCTCTGGCTTTATCACTTCATTAAATGTCTGCATTATTCTACCTGTTTCAACACAGACCACTGACACCTTGTGTTGCTATAATACTCACCAAACGTCTAGGCTTGAGTTTCACTCACTCCTAATCCCATTTTTACCTCTCACTGCACATTGGTGACTGCACTCTCACTGCACTCTTGGTGTGAAAAGCTATTTTGAACAGTGATAAGTTACAACCATCAAATAGAGCATCAACAACATGAAGGCCTCTATTGTTGACAGTGTGCTGGAGAAAGGTGCCCTTAGCAGCATAAAGATAGCACTGGCTGTCCACACAGAGGGAAGAGGGCACATTAGCCCAGTCAGGAAGACTTTGTTTCTGGAAACTTGATTCCTTTCCCCTGTATTTGATGGCAACTTATTGTGGTGGACAGGATACAGATGTAAGATCTTAATCTGATCACCCTGTTGCAAGAGAACTTTCCTACAGGAAATATACAACTTGTAGTTCATTTGAAGTTTTAAAAATGCTTCTGATGTTTGTAATTTCCACTTTTCAGACAGAAATTTCAGACTTGATTTTCCCTTACGGAAAATGTATGAAATCCACATAATCATTCACATTTCCTGTTGCTGCAGGATTATGTTCCTGCTGTAGCAAACTGTCTCAAAACGCATCATCATCATGATGTGGCAACTGACAATTCGCTTCACCGCTGACATGCAAAAGATTTTGGGACTAAAATACAAAAATATAGTTTTTCAACAAAATAATTCCTTCGACAGTAATTCATATAAATGTACTGTATGATATTTTATCAGTAAAGGACTCAACCATGCATGCTGGCTAGGTTTGGTCATTGAGACAGTATGCTGTAGTTGTCGTTTCAAGGGCCAAACACAAGCCTTGAAGGTCTGAAAGGTCCTTACACATTATGTGGTCCTCTTTTAGTCCCCGACTCCCTGCAACCATCCGTCTAACTAAAGCATTGGCCCACTTCCTGGCTTAACAGGGGCAGTCTGATTCAAGGCTCTAAAATTAGCAGCCGGCAGGGCACTGGTAGCCTTTCAGGGGATGTCCAGCTCTCATTTAGTAAAACTCTGCATTGCTAGTGCTGCTGCTATGTCACTCATTATAATTAAAAGCCCAAAAGTGCTGATCTATGATCAGATCTATGATCCCCTCTGTCCATGTCATATTACTCATTATAATCTAAAATCCCAAACTGATCGTATATCAGCACTCTTACTTTGGTCCTACTCTTATTTAGTAAGACTCTGCATTGCTATGGCTGCTACACTTAGAAGTGCTGATTTATGATCAGGACCCCTCTGTCCATATCATGTTACTCATTATAATCTAAAAAGCCAAACTGATCCTAGATCAGCACTCATACTTTGGCACTACTCTTACCTAGTAAAACATTGCTGCATTGCTGGCTGCTACACTTAGAAAGAGCTGGCCACTGCAGCACAAAGTCGATCGACCTTGCAGCCCAATCAAGCCCAAATGTGGAGCAGGTCAATACACTTTAAGGTTACAGTAGAGAGCAGACCTTTAGAAAGATCTAAGATTAGAAATGAAAGGCAAAGGTTAGCTGATTGGCCAGCTGTACTGTAGTGACTGTACACATGTAAGAGTCAAGGGCCAGTTTTACTTGAGCTTTAGTGAATTGACTAGTCATTGATGCCCAGTTTGCCAACCTAAGGTGAGCTGTAACAAATTTGCATTTGTACGATGATATAACAGCAAAACGACTTTTCCTCTCCTATGTAAACCATGCTGTACACTGCATTAGATTGAGATTGACAGGGCCACATTGTCTGGTGCCTGTCGTGGCCCTCACTGTACATCCACATACACCGTCTGTAATATGAGGCCCTAGGCCCTAGGCCATGCACTCTCACATACCAGACACGTGAGACCTATAGGCTTCATACAGCTATAGGCATTGCACACGTTGGCAGGTTTCCATAGGTCTATAACTGACCACCTGGACGTGGCAGAGAGCCAAGAATACACCACCATCTCAAATATACTTATCATCTCAGATCATGTCAATGCTACTTTGACAAGTTATGGTGTACAATTCCAGCTGATCTAAATTCCATACAGTCAGTTCACATTCACACTCTGCCTGGGCTGAGTGGTCTAAAGAGTAGAAGCTTGAAGACAGATGTGTGAAGTTTTGTTTGCAGAGTCAGGAAACGCAGCCGTCGCCTTCGTCATGTCTAGCTTGTTTTACATTAGACTACCGTCTAATATGTTAGTACAGTATGGGTTGTTTTACAGTAACCTACCGTCTAGTACAGTATGGGTTGTTTTACAGTAACCTACCGTCTAGTACAGTATGAGTTGTTTTACGGTAGCCTACCATGTAATATGAGAGTAAAGCATGGGTTTGTTTAAGTAGCCTACATATGATACTGTATTACAGTATGGGTTGCTTTACAGTAGCCTACTGTCTAATACACAATATATGGGTTGTTTTACAGTAGTCTACTGTATAATACGGTAATACAGTATGGGTTGTTTTACAGTAGTCTACTGTATAATACGGTAATACAGTATGGGTTGTTTTACAGTAGTCTACTGTATAATACGGTAGGACAGTATGTCTTTTTTTTGCCCACCATCAAATATGGCAGTATAGTATGGGTTGTTTTACAGAAGCCTAACATCTAATACAGTAGGACTGTATGGGTTGGTTTACAGTAGACTTTAGTCTTATACGGTAGTACAGTTCTTTTTTTTTTACAGTAGTCTACCGTCTAATACAGTAGGACATTATGGGTTGTTTAACAGTAGCCTACCGTCTAATATAGGCAGTACATTATGGGTTGTTTTACAGTAGCCTGCAGTCTAATATGGTAGGACAGTATGGGTTGTTTTACAGTAGCCTGCAGTCTAATATGGTAGGACAGTATGGGTTGTTTTACAGTAGCCTGCAGTCTAATACGGCAGAACAGTATGGGTTGTTTTACAGTAGCCTGCAGTCTAATATGGTAGGACAGTATGGGTTGTTTTACAGTAGCCTGCAGTCTAATATGGTAGGACAGTATGGGTTGTTTTACAGTAGCCTGCAGTCTAATATGGTAGGACAGTATGGGTTGTTTTACAGTAGCCTGCAGTCTAATATGGTAGGACAGTATGGGTTGTTTTACAGTAGCCTGCAGTCTAATATGGTAGGACAGTATGGGTTGTTTTACAGTAGCCTGCAGTCTAATATGGTAGGACAGTATGGGTTGTTTTACAGTAGCCTGCAGTCTAATATGGTAGGACAGTATGGGTTGTTTTACAGTAGCCTGCAGTCTAATATGGTAGGACAGTATGGGTTGTTTTACAGTAGCCTGCAGTCTAATATGGTAGGACAGTATGGGTTGTTTTACAGTAGCCTGCAGTCTAATATGGTAGGACAGTATGGGTTGTTTTACAGTAGCCTGCAGTCTAATGTGGTAGGACATAACTAACCGTACATAGTCTTTGGTGACAGACATTTAACATAAACTGCTAGCCAGCGGCAACACACAAAATATTTGGTTCCCTACATAACACTGTGTGCCTCCTGGCTCGGTAGCTGCATGGTAGAGTAGAGTGGTTTTGGTGGTGGTGATGGTGGTGGGGGGGGGTTCTGGGCTCTGCCTACATTGGCTGGTACTGTACAGTCACTACAGTGAGTGGCGGTGAGGTTTCTGTGCTCTCAGTGAGTGGTGGTGGTGAGGTTTCTGTGCTCTCTCAGTGAGTGGTGGTGAGGTTTCTGTGCTCTCTCAGTGAGTGGTGAGGTTTCTGTGCTCTCTCAGTGAGTGGTGGTGAGGTTTCTGTGCTCTCTCAGTGAGTGGTGGTGAGGTTTCTGTGCTCTCTCAGTGAGTGGTGGTGGTGAGGTTTCTGTGCTCTCTCAGTGAGTGGTGGTGAGGTTTCTGTGCTCTCTCAGTGAGTGGTGGTGGTGAGGTTTCTGTGCTCTCTCAGTGAGTGGTGGTGAGGTTTCTGTGCTCTCTCAGTGAGTGGTGGTGAGGTTTCTGTGCTCTCTCAGTGAGTGGTGGTGAGGTTTCTGTGCTCTCTCAGTGAGTGGTGGTGAGGTTTCTGTGCTCTCTCAGTGAGTGGTGGTGGTGAGGTTTCTGTGCTCTCTCAGTGAGTGGTGGTGAGGTTTCTGTGCTCTCTCAGTGAGTGGTGGTGAGGTTTCTGTGCTCTCTCAGTGAGTGGTGGTGAGGTGTCTGTGCTCTCTCAGTGAGTGGTGGTGAGGTTTCTGTGCTCTCTCAGTGAGTGGTGGTGGTGAGGTTTCTGTGCTCTCTCAGTGAGTGGTGGTGAGGTTTCTGTGCTCTCTCAGTGAGTGGTGGTGGTGAGGTTTCTGTGCTCTCTCAGTGAGTGGTGGTGGTGGTTTCTGTGCTCTCTCAGTGAGTGGTGGTGAGGTTTCTGTGCTCTCTCAGTGAGTGGTGGTGAGGTTTCTGTGCTCTCTCAGTGAGTGGTGGTGAGGTTTCTGTGCTCTCTCAGTGAGTGGTGGTGAGGTGTCTGTGCTCTCTCAGTGAGTGGTGGTGAGGTGTCTGTGCTCTCTCAGTGAGTGGTGGTGAGGTGTCTGTGCTCTCTCAGTGAGTGGTGGTGAGGTGTCTGTGCTCTCTCAGTGAGTGGTGGTGAGGTTTCTGTGCTCTCTCAGTGAGTGGTGGTGAGGTTTCTGTGCTCTCTCAGTGAGTGGTGGTGGTGAGGTTTCTGTGCTCTCTCAGTGAGTGGTGGTGAGGTTTCTGTGCTCTCTCAGTGAGTGGTGGTGAGGTTTCTGTGCTCTCTCAGTGAGTGGTGGTGGTGAGGTTTCTGTGCTCTCTCAGTGAGTGGTGGTGAGGTTTCTGTGCTCTCTCAGTGAGTGGTGGTGAGGTTTCTGTGCTCTCTCAGTGAGTGGTGGTGAGGTTTCTGTGCTCTCTCAGTGAGTGGTGGTGAGGTTTCTGTGCTCTCTCAGTGAGTGGTGGTGAGGTTTCTGTGCTCTCTCAGTGAGTGGTGGTGAGGTGTCTGTGCTCTCTCAGTGAGTGGTGGTGAGGTGTCTGTGCTCTCTCAGTGAGTGGTGGTGAGGTGTCTGTGCTCTCTCAGTGAGTGGTGGTGGTGAGGTTTCTGTGCTCTCTCAGTGAGTGGTGGTGAGGTTTCTGTGCTCTCTCAGTGAGTGGCGGTGAGGTTTCTGTGCTCTCTCAGTGAGTGGTGGTGAGGTTTCTGTGCTCTCTCAGTGAGTGGTGGTGAGGTTTCTGTGCTTCTCAGTGAGTGGTGGTGAGGTTTCTGTGCTCTCTCAGTGAGTGGTGGTGAGGTTTCTGTGCTCTCTCAGTGAGTGGTGGTGAGGTTTCTGTGCTCTCTCAGTGAGTGGTGGTGAGGTTTCTGTGCTCTCTCAGTGAGTGGTGGTGAGGTTTCTGTGCTCTCTCAGTGAGTGGTGGTGAGGTTTCTGTGCTCTCTCAGTGAGTGGTGGTGAGGTTTCTGTGCTCTCTCAGTGAGTGGTGGTGAGGTTTCTGTGCTCTCTCAGTGAGTGGCGGTGAGGTTTCTGTGCTCTCTCAGTGAGTGGTGGTGGTGAGGTTTCTGTGCTCTCTCAGTGAGTGGTGGTGAGGTTTCTGTGCTCTCTCAGTGAGTGGTGGTGGTGAGGTTTCTGTGCTCTCTCAGTGAGTGGTGGTGAGGTTTCTGTGCTCTCTCAGTGAGTGGTGGTGAGGTTTCTGTGCTCTCTCAGTGAGTGCAGCCTGACAGCCTGTTGACTGTCTTTATCAGTTCTTCACCAGCACCACGGGGTCAGTGAGAGGCTGATAGCAGTCAGATGGATGGCTCCAGAGCAGAGGGCAGTCAGGTCGTTCTAGTTCCACTAGAGATGGTGATACAGGCTTTGGTTCCACACAGTTTCACTGCTGTTGATGTTGATGTCAGCTACTTACATAAAAGGGTCGTTCCATTTGATTTCAATCACTTTTTGACTGCACCCTTTTTGATTTGAACTCAATTTTCTCTACATATTTGCAACTTTCAGACCTGAATGCCAAAGCATTTAGGAGATAAGAGGTGCTCAAAGTTGACTCATGTCTCATACTCCACTATGCCATGAGACATCCATGTCTTCATCACTGGAAAATATAAACTGTTGAGTTTAATATAATTTAAAAGCTTACAAACAGGGTTGTCAAAAAATGTAATAATTTTCTTTAAAAAACAATGTTTTTATTAAAATGATTTTTCCTTTAACATCAAATATCTAAAAACACGTAAACTCCGATTCTTTTCATTTTCATGTTGTAGCTTAGATCCTATTTTACGTCATCTGATGTGTTTGTGTTGTTCCAGTCATCGGTTGAGACACAGTAGACTCTAGAATATAGACATGGATGTCTCATGGTAGGGAGGCGTCTGCAAAATGGCTCAACTTCAAGCAACTCTATCTCCTAAATGTTGAGTCATTCTGGTTCAAAAGGCCCCTTTCGGACACTTCTAACAGGGGTAAATATGTCTGGGAAGTTACATCCAAACTAAAGGGCTGTGTCAAAAAGGGATTGGAATCAAATGGAACGACCCACAAGTCTATTCACACGCTGGGAACTGTACTGTAGAGAAATGTGTCGTTGGTGTTGAATGGCGAATGGATTAAACATCGTCTATCATTTGAAGTCATCGTTTTATAGACGATCTGCAGAAGAGGATCCACAGTGATAACGGATTACAGTACATTGCTTCGAAACCACAAACATCTCCTATTGACTCAATACATTGTCATCGCACCAGCATGCAGAGCATGTACCAAAGGATTCATGTGACCAGCTTAACATGTACGTTGTCCATCAGAAATAACCCCTGGTCAAAGTGGTCTCGACTCGCAGACCGTTTGTGTGAAGTGCTGCTGCTACCCCTTTTATTTTCCATTCATGTCCGATAATGGTATCAGGCTTGACCTCTGACCTATAGGCATACCAGACAGAGTCAGACAGCAACTGGAATGATCAAGACAAGTGGAAAAGAGGCTAGGTCAGAGAGGGAAACATGAGACCCCCACCAATCCTCTACCCACCCTACACTGATCTATTCCAGACCTTTAAGGCCCTTCACCACCTCTCCCATTCTAGCCCTGTAAAAATAGACCCTATTTTTCACTAGCAAGAACACTAAGTAAGGCTACGGTCTAAATTCATGAGCCATGTAAATGTGTAGGTCTAAATAAAGCCCTGTCGGTGAGGTGTGGGATATTGACAGGACGAGCAAAGTATTTCCACAACACTTTATTTATTTAAACTGTTAATTACATTAGAAAAATTACAGTTGTGTTAAAAAACAACACCAAGTGAATTAAGTGCATTTTGCAGCAATTCAAGTTTTCAATAGTTTGACAGACAACGATATATTATACACAACATGAATAATGCTTTGCTATATTTTTTTATTTTATTTTTCAATCTAGTCTAGACTTGAGCAATGTACATTATGTGAAAAGAGTTCAAGTGTAAACTTAGTTATTTCCATGAGATTTCAGTAGATATCAACAAACAGTACCGGTTAAACGGAGAAATACAAAAGTATAAAAAAAAAGAACAAGTCTAAACAAAATGTTGCATTTTGTTAGTGAAAAAAATCTACTTTTCAGAATTGCACTTTCCACCTTGGCTCTAAATTGTGTATTCACCACAGTGAATATCCTAGTTATAACTAGTTGATAAATAACTAGTTACTCTTTCTAAAAAGCAGCTTGTTCATCAAACCAATCCTTATCTCTTAGCCCAAACCTCTCCTCAACTGCAATAATACAGTACTTCTAATACAGTCTTGAGTTAGAGTTTTACTATTCCTCCTCTTCTTCCTCCTCTTCTTCTTCCTCCTCCCCTTCTTCTTCCTCTGTCACCACATCATCATCATCATCATCCCCCAGTCCAAAGCCCATTTGGTACAAGATGACCTCCACTTCTTCTGTGCACAGTGTAAGGTGCTCCATGTTCTCGAACCCAGGCTCGGGCCTTTCTAAGTTGGAGCCTTTAGCTGCCTCTTTGGCCTGTGCAATCAGCTCCTTCCCACTAATCAGGAACTCGGCTGCATTGCCCTTCTCCATGGTCTGGGCCGCCTTCTCCTTTAGGTTGATACTAGCCTGGAGCTGCTCCGTGTACCTCTCCACCAGGGACCTCAGCAACCCCAGCTTCCTCTCCTCCTCCTGGGTGATCTTTTCCAGGAGCTGGCCCTTACGTTCCTCCAGGATGGCATAGAGCAAGTCGAAGCTCTCCCCCAGACGTCTCTTCTGAAGCTGGCTGTTCTCCTCGATGCTCTTGCATGTGTCCTCCATCTGAGCCATCACGGCCTGGACACAGCTGTTACCCGCCGCAAGGAGATCTACGGCGTTCCGCAGCTCGGCCTTCTGGGTATCGTAGATGCTCTGCAGGGGTGACACCTCACAGTCCTTGTGCTGGCCGAACACTTTGCACATGGAGCAGGTGGGCGTCTGGCAGGTCACACAGTAAATATTAATGCGCTCGTCCTCGTGCTCCGTACACATGGGCTCCTTGGTGTCTTTGTCCTTCAGCGGTGGGTCTGCAACGTTACTTCCTACTTCTCCGCCGCCGCTCTCCGGCTGCTGCTTGTAGATATCAATGATGTTCTCCACTAGCAGGTTCCTCTGAAGGCCGTAGACGCCGTGGCGGTCCAGGACGACCTCGAAGCGGCAGGTGGGGCAGCGGAAGATGCCCCCGGAGTAGTGGTAAGGGTTGCGGGAGTCGTAGAGGTCGCTGGCGCAGCCGCGGCACAGGTTGTGTTGGCAGGGCAGGATGACTACGGGCTTCTGGAACATCTCCAGGCAGATGGGGCAGCTCAGCTGGCTCTCCAGGCTCTCCCTGGGGCTGGGCTGGTGCGTCACCTGGCCGGTCTGGATATCCATGTCTGGATAGATGTGTTTCTCTGTTCTTACAAGGTATAAGTCCTTAATGTTCTGAGTGGGTGGCCTAGGCGCTTTGTCTTAGGTGGTGTGGCTCTTTCTCTGTCTGTCTCTCCTTCTGTTGCAGTCTGGTATAGTGACTGCTTTCTCCACTTGGTTTATTTTGATCTAGCCACTCTCCGGGCCACAGCTGACAATTTATACTGCTGGGCTGGCCGTGACACCCGAGCCTCCACGCGGTCTGAGGCACGGGTCCCACCCTTTGCTTGTTTGCAAGGCTCAATTCTGAGATAATTAACCCCTTCTGGCCCCGGCACGTCATACTTAGCAACACCCACCGTCCCGCCCTCCCCTCTCTCTCTCTTTCTGTGGGAGGGGCTAAATCAATAGACAACTGGCCAAACAACCCCCAATAACAACAGGTCACCCACCACACCACAAAACACGATTAGGGTCGTTCACATCTGTTTACATCTTAGATTGACCCCTTTCGGCCTCTGCAGAAATAGGTCAGACGTAATGCATATGCCTTCTCATAGCCAGACATTAGGTATGTTATAAATTCATCTCTCGTGGACAGACTACGTCAACATAAAAATAAGCATCTGACCAAATTATGCTTCTGGGTTAATGGAGATTAGTAATAACATAAACATGTCCACATTCTGCTGTTATACAGAGAAATTGTAAACATGCTGGTTTTCTTGAAGATGCTCTAGCAGACTGTAAATGTAATCCGTGGCTGACAGAAAAAATACAGATTTGACAGAGTAAACAACGTAGAAATAGAATGAACACAAGTTGTAGAATCCACATAGTTTGTAATAGAGCAGGTAGAATGTGCCATATTGCTCTACTATATGTCTACAGAGAAGAGTGACTGAGCTGGTAGTACACATTATAGAAATAGAATGTCATGTCCTATCCTCTGCCAGGTTCCCCTCCCCCTCTTCCTTTACCCTGTACCCCTGCATAGCCTAAAAGACAGATTGTGTGTGTGTGTGTGTGTGTTGCACAACTCTGGAAAGTTTGGGGGTTGTAAACATTAAAAGTTATGTGCCCTCATTGACACCCCAGTAGGACACGGTCGACCCAGTCCGGGTGATCACAGCAGCTTGTGCAACACTGTCCACATCACACACCACAACAAAGAACATCCATGGTACTCATTGAGCCGCTCTGAAAACCAGCAACAACAAAATAACAGGTGCTGTACACAGGGGGGTGTACTCATGCACATGGGCTTGGTTGCAGGGGTGGTATCCCAAACATTTCCACCATGGAGGAGTGTTGTGTCAGGTTGTGCCACGTTGGAGGTGTAGGGGGACATTAGTCACGTGGGTGTAATCATGTCAACATGCTGGATATGGCGTAGAGAAGAAGATGGGGCCAATCGTCTGTAGTTTAGGACAGACACACAGTATACTGACTGTCATCCCTACCTGCACTGGTTCACAGGTACTGTAGTTTAGGACAGACACACAGCATACTGACTGTCATCTCTATCTGCACTGGTTCACAGGTACTGTAGTTTAGGACAGACACACAGTATACTGACTGTCATCCCTATCTGCACTGGTTCACAGGTACTGTAGTTTAGGACAGACACACAGTATACTGACTGTCATCTCTATCTGCACTGGTTCACAGGTACTGTAGTTTAGGACAGACACACAGTATACTGACTGTCATCTCTATCTGCACTGGTTCACAGGTACTGTAGTTTAGGACAGACACACAGTATACTGACTGTCATCTCTATCTGCACTGGTTCACAGGTACTGTAGTTTAGGACAGACACACAGTATACTGACTGTCATCCCTACCTGCACTGGTTCACAGGTACTGTAGTTTAGGACAGACACACAGTATACTGACGGTCATCCCTACCTGCACTGGTTCACAGGTACTGTAGTTTAGGACAGACACACAGTATACTGACGGTCATCCCTACCTGCACTGGTTCACAGGTACTGTAGTTTAGGACAGACACACAGTATACTGACTGTCATCCCTACCTGCACTGGTTCACAGGTACTGTAGTTTAGGACAGACACACAGTATACTGACGGTCATCTCTACCTGCACTGGTTCACAGGTACTGTAGTTTAGGACAGACACACAGCATACTGACTGTCATCTCTATCTGCACTGGTTCACAGGTACTGTAGTTTAGGACAGACACACAGTATACTGATTGTCATCTCTATCTGCACTGGTTCACAGGTACTGTAGTTTAGGACAGACACACAGTATACTGACGGTCATCTCTACCTGCACTGATTCACAGGTACTGTAGTTTAGTTCACCTGTAGCCCAGATAGCTCACCTGTGGATGCTGTGCCCGATATCACACCTTCCTTATTATCTTGTGCATATGATATCATCACTGAATGGTGCTTTCTAGTACACAACATTTGATGTTGAATCATGAATAGATCATCCATCCTTTCATCTGTTCACCCCAGAAAACACTCATAAAATATACATTCACAGTTTGAGTATATCAACAGCCATGTAACTGACCACTCCAGCATCCCTAGAGTACCACAACAAACACATGAGGTTGTGGTGATGCAAGACTTCTCTGAACCTGCCTGTCCCAGCCCTTCCAGTAATGTTGAGAGACAGAGTCATGTGCTGCCTGGTCCTGCAGTGGGTGGTGCTATGGGACTGGTGGAAGGGAGCAGACAGGGTAGACAGTGTACTTCAGAGAGATATACATGTGTGGATCCAGGAGACCAGTGGCGGGGTGAAGGGTCACACTCCTCAAAATGTCAGCAGGCGCATCACAGGCCAAGGCCACTGGCACCAGTGGATGAGGGAGGGAGGAGCTACGGGAGGACGGGCTCATTGTAATGGCTGGAATGGAATACATGGAACGGTATCAAACACATCAAAAGTTTGGAAACCACATGTTTGACTCCATTCCATCGATTCCATTCTATCCATTACAATGAGTCCGTCCTCCTATAGCTCCTTCCACCAGCCTCCACTGACTGGCACTAATAATGAAACCTAGCCTGGAATCCAAACGTATATGGATGAAACAGAACAAACTCCAGGCTAGACCGAGAATGTGGTTATGTAATATGCATGTTGTTGTTGTTTGTGTTTGTTTCTGTTTCTTGTTGATCACTTTATCACTGAATTCTATTTGTTTTATCTGGGAACCCAGGACCAACTGTTGAATGCGGTGGACAACTACTCGATTAGTTGACAGTTGCTTTAACAGTGTGTCATGAGAGCCTTATGTACACATTGCTAAAAACATTGTGTCAACTCTTCTATGACATCATCAGTGTGTCCCGGGTTACCAAGGTAAATAGTCAGTCATGAAACGAACCACTAGATGGCGAACCTTACCATTTATTTATCTGATGAGACAAGTTGTAGCATTGACCGCCTTACTGGCATGATGCGTGACTGGGTCTGAGAGACTGACTACTTTTTTCCACACAGACATATGCACAGAGACAGACAGATGCAGACACATAAACAAACACACCCTTAAATGCCAGTTGTTTGGAAACTAAATGAATTTGTTTCCCCCCCTATGGAACAATGACATATCCAATGAGACTCAGTAAGCTGAGAGGATGTTTGTGTTCTTGTGACAATCAAAGATAAACAATGAAATGTATGTTTCCTCTGTGGTGCCACTCAGATACATATCAGCTGTCCCATCGCCGTGTCAGAGCCCTGACAAAATGAATGATCCATTGTGCTGTTGTGTGTGGAAACACAATGATGGGGACTGACGTGGGGAGGATAAGTGGCTGAAAGAGGCCCAGGACCTACTGGCAGAGGATCTTCATTTGATCACACTTTTGTTTTGAGAATGTTCCTGTACAGAAGGAAGTGCAAACCTATAGTGTATTTCGAGGTTTGAAAAAGATTGTAAAGTTTGTGATTTCCACTTTAATATGTCAGACTTGATTCGCCCCAATGAAAAATGTATCAGCCCCTACAAAGAATGTCCATTAATTGTCTTTCACATAATAATTCACATTTCCTGTTGAGGCAAGATTATTTTCCTGCTGTAGCAAACTGGATCAAATTAAGATCCTAGGCCTCAGCCCAGGCACAGGACTGCCAATGTGGGCAGGAACAGGATCCTAGGCCTCAGCCCAGGCACAGGACTACCAATATGGGCAGGAACAGGATCCTAGGCCTCAGCCCAGGCACAGGACTGCCAATATGGGCAGAAACAGGATCCTAAGCCTCAGCCCAGGCACAGGACTACCAATATGGGCAGGAACAGGATCCTAGGCCTCAGCCCAGGCACAGGACTACCAATATGGGCAGGAACAGGATCCTAGGCCTCAGCCCAGGCACAGGACTACCAATGTGGGCAGGAACAGGAACTGGGCAGCAGGAAAGATCAGCCTTAGCCCGCCATCTTGTATAAACAAGGAGAGAGAAGAGGAGGACATCAACGTTGCCACTCATCAAGAGAAATAGAAGTGATTGAAACGTGGAAACCTGGAAGTCCTTCTACCGACTGTGTTTTATTTTGATTTATTTCACATTTATTTAACAAGGTACGCCAGTTGAGAACAAGTTCACATTTACAACTGTGACCTGGCGTGTGTCTGTGTCTGTGTCTGTGTGTCTGTGTCTGTCTGTGTGTGTGTGTGTGTGTGTGTGTGTGTGTGTGTGTGTGTGTGTGTGTGTGTGTGTGTGTGTGTGTGTGTGTGTGTGTGTGTGTGTGTGTGTGTGTGTGTGTGTGTGTGTGTGTGTGTGTGTGTGTGTGTGTGTGTGTGTGTGTGTGTGTGTGTGTGTGTGTGTGTGTGTGTGTGTGTGTGTGTGTGTGTGTGTATCGTGTGGTAGAGGACAATGCAGGGATGTGATCTTACTGTGGCCATTCCCACAGAACATGGCCATGGAGAGAAGAGGGTTAAAGTCTTATCTCTCTGTTCTCACACCAGTCAGGTTAAAGGTCAGCTTCCTTCTCTAGCCTGACCTTTCTCTCTTGCCTCTGGACACATGTACATGTTATGTTATTTTAACATGGCTTTGGTGTTCATTTATCAAACTGGTATGACATTCATGATGGAGGGTGGATGGAGTGTGTATTTGGCATTACTAAAATGTTACGTCATTACGAAGATCATTTTAAAAATAATTTTTAGATGCTATCTTGATACCCAACAGACGTAGCAACAGAGTGTTATTTGTTGTCCCGTTACTTCTTGAGAAATGGTTGTTTTATTTCCCAGAGAAGACACAACATACTGTAGAATCTTGTCACAGCAGTTACTCTTTCAGATGTCTTCAAACAGAAGGGTTTGTTTTCACGGAATATTACACTACAGCTCCCATTTCAGCCGGCTGAAGTCAGTTGAATCATGAATCTCCCAAATAAATGTGTATATTCATTAGACAGTTAAAAGACAAATAGTTGACTCCCAACCCAACAAGGGTAAAGGAGGCATCAAATTAGTAGTGATCTCTCTACCAACCTTCATGGCTCAGTAATCCCTTCGGAAGGAATACGGTGGTTCTCGTCCCTCAATCCTGACGAGTTTCATGTTTGCAGGACTCACACTTGAATCATGAAAAGCTTCTGGACTATTGAATATGACTTTCTGTTCTGTCTGCTTGAAAATGTCCTTTGGGCATTACATAACGCTCATGACACAATGTTAGGTCACAAGTTCACAACCCTCCAAGGTCTTTCAGGAAGCCCCTATCTAATCTTTTCAGCAACATCCTTTATTTACTAGACTAGCTGTCAAAATAAACAGTTTTTTTTATTCAGTGGTGGTTTGTTTCCAGGTTAAACACTTCTAGAGCATTGAGGTTGGCTCTAAAAAATACTGAACATGAAGGAGTACTCCCAGTCCAGCCTGGTCTCATAAACTAGACGTAACATAGTAAACACTCAAAATTGTATGATATGTTACGATTGATATGGTTACATAAGACTGAAGGTTACTTAAGAAGGCTAAAGGCTAAAACAAAAGTAGGGTGGTTGGTCAGGGTGAATAGGTAGGCGTATTATGCGAACATCTAGCAACCCAGAGGTTGCGTGTTCAAATCTGATCTCGGTTGAGATTAGCTAACTTTAGCTAATTAGCAACGTTGCAACAACTTACTACTTTTTAGCTACTTCGCAACTACTTAGCATGTTAGCTAACCCTAACCCTAACCTTAACCCTTAACCTAACTCCTAACCTTAACCCTAACCCTAACTCCTAGCCTAGCTAATGTTAGCCACCTAGCTAACGTTAGGCCACCTAGCTAACGTTAGGCCACCTAGTTAACGTTAGACACCTAGCTAACGTTAGCCACCTAGCCTCCTAATGTGACGTGGTAAGGTTAGACCCAGGTGCAAAGAGTCCAGATGAGTAATCAGTATTTAAGGATAAACATAATATTTCACAGTACACTGGAAAGGGACAAAAAGCAAACACTAAGTCTCAAACTCACTCAGGAAATATTTCAAGTTTCTGCAAAGGACAACAGAAAACACAGGGAATTCATAATGAGTAAATTGGACACACCTGAGTGGCGTTAATGTCTCTAGGACGGTCGATGCCATCCTCTGGTGACAGGTGGAACCATGAGCCCTAATTAATGTTAGCCACAACACATTGGAATTCATAACATATCATATGAATTGTAAAAGTAACTGATCATACAAAATGGATGATGGACAGTCACAAATAAGTGACTGGATTTACATTTACTATGTTATGTCTACCCCTGAGTCCAGGTTGCCCAGTCCAGTTATTATTCCCATGCCCCTACTCTGCCTGCCTGCCTGCCTGCCTTGCTGGGCAGAAGGCGTGAGAATGTGGTTGCCTAGTAGTGTCATTGTTTACTGTGCCAGCCCCAGCGTGTGAGCCCTCACCCCTGCTTGTGAGGCCCTGGCCCACACTGTGCCCGCCTGGAGCCACTGGCGTCCCCTCAGTCCCCGGGAATGGAGTTTCCATCCAGGGGCCTCCCTGGCGCCAGAGTGATGCCAGCCTAGATCTCTCAACTTTGATTGAGGTTGGTTTTACCAGGCTCTCACTGGGATTTTTATTGTGTTCATTTATTGTGTGTCAGTTTACAGCGTCATTCATCCCCATGCCTGTCCTTTTTCTCCCTTCTTTTTATTTTGATACACAGACAAATATATATAGACCATAATGGCATGTCCATTGCACTCCAGAAACAGCGTTGATCCATTTAGAGATGGAAGGATGTTTGGCTTAATAGATAGAGCTCACTGGTACTTCCTCCTCTCACATATTGCTGTGTTGCCTGGCCCTAAACTGCTGTCTCTGTTTGAGTCTGTATACCTCAAACAGCTCTGTGGCTTTAAGTGTTTTAAGTCAGAGGGCCTCTTTTTAAAAAACAGATCTGTTCAGATTGTGGGATCTCCTGCTATAAGCAGCCTAGGGGCCTTGAGAACGAAACAGATCTGTTCAGATTGTGGGATCTCCTCCTATAAGCAGCCTAGGGGCCTTGAGAATGAAACAGATCTGTTCAGATTGTGGGATCTCCTCCTATAAGCAGCCTAGGGGCCCTGAGAACAAAACAGATCTGTTCAGATTGTGGGATCTCCTCCTATAAGCAGCCTAGGGGCCTTGAGAACAAAACAGATCTGTTCAGATTGTGGGATCTCCTCCTATAAGCAGCCTAGGGGCCTTGAGAACAAAACAGATCTGTTAAGATTGTGGGATCTCCTCCTATAAGCAGCCTAGGGGCCCTGAGAACAAAACACCATCTGAAAAGATACTGCAGCATTTTCCTATCAAGCCTTTAAAAACAGAAGACTATTGTATTGTTGAAGATTTTCCATATGACATGTTTTGGAAAGTAGGTAAAGAAACCGTCCGAGTCACACAGAACATGATGTGTGGAGGCAGTTTGACTATAAATGATGTTGTGCCTTAACGTCCATCAGGCAGAGTCACACAGAACATGATGTGTGGAGGCAGTTTGACTATAAATGATGTTGTGCCTTAACGTCCATCAGGCAGAGTCACACAGAACATGATGTGTGGAGGCAGTTTGACTATAAATGATGTTGTGCCTTAACGTCCATCAGGCAGAGTCACACAGAACATGATGTGTGGAGGCAGTTTGACTATAAATGATGTTGTGCCTTAACGTCCATCAGGCAGAGTCACACAGAACATGATGTGTGGAGGCAGTTTGACTATAAATGATGTTGTGCCTTAACGTCCATCAGGCAGAGTCACACAGAACATGATGTGTGGAGGCAGTTTGACTATAAATGATGTTGTGCCTTAACGTCCATCAGGCAGAGTCACACAGAACATGATGTGTGGAGGCAGTTTGACTATAAATGATGTTGTGCCTTAACGTCCATCAGGCAGAGTCACACAGAACATGATGTGTGGAGGCAGTTTGACTATAAATGATGTTGTGCCTTAACGTCCATCAGGCAGAGTCACACAGAACATGATGTGTGGAGGCAGTTTGACTATAAATTATGTTGTGCCTTAACGTCCATCAGGCAGAGTCACACAGAACATGATGTGTGGAGGCAGTTTGACTATAAATGATGTTGTGCCTTAACGTCCATCAGGCAGAGTCACACAGAACATGATGTGTGGAGGCAGTTTGACTATAAATTATGTTGTGCCTTAACGTCCATCAGGCAGAGTCACACAGAACATGATGTGTGGAGGCAGTTTGACTATAAATGATGTTGTGCCTTAACGTCCATCAGGCAGAGTCACACAGAACATGATGTGTGGAGGCAGTTTGACTATAAATGATGTTGTGCCTTAACGTCCATCAGGCAGAGTCACACAGAACATGATGTGTGGAGGCAGTTTGACTATAAATGATTTTGTGCCTTAACATCCATCAGGCAGAGTCACACAGGATCCACCACTGGGCACACACAAGATTAGACAATCATGCTGTATCCTCGACTAATGGAATTAATGCTCAAACATGTTGAACCGATAAACAAAAGGGATATTTGCGTATGTCCGCCATGTTGCCTGTTCTCATGGGTTCCTCTCTTTTCTCAGCGGTGATGGTGAAAGACGGGTGGGTTTTGGGTAATATACTTAAGCAGATAGTACACAGAGCAAAGAAGATCAGCATTGACTGACTGACTGACTGACTGACTGACTGACTGACTGACTGACTGACTGACTGACTGGCTGACTGGCTGACTGACTGGCTGACTGAGTGACTGGCTGACTGAGTGACTGGCTGAGTGACTGACTGACTGACTGACTGACTGACTGACTGAGTGAGTGAGTGAGTGAGTGAGTGAGTGAGTGAGTGAGTGAGTGAGTGAGTGAGTGAGTGACTGAGTGACTGACTGAGTGACTGGCTGACTGAGTGACTGGCTGACTGAGTGACTGACTGACTGACTGACTGACTGACTGACTGAGTGAGTGAGTGAGTGAGTGAGTGAGTGAGTGAGTGAGTGAGTGAGTGAGTGAGTGAGTGAGTGAGTGAGTGAGTGAGTGACTGACTGAATGACTGACTGCGTGACTGACTGACTGACTGACTGACTGACTGACTGACTGACTGACTGACTGAGTGACTGACTGACTGACTGACTGCCTGCCTGACTGAGTGAGTGACTGACTGACTGACTAACTGACTGAGTGACTGACTGACTGACTGACTGACTGACTGACTGACTGGCTGACAGAAAATCTGGTTGCTGACCATTGAGGAAGTCACATTATTTATTTTGGTGGCCACAGTGTTTGGGTTTACGGAGTAAAAATGTCCTCAGTTGAGACTCTTCTCAGAGATTTATAATGATGGATTGGTACAACAAAGTATTTTACAACGTTTGAACGGATGTTGATGTAATCTAAAAGTGTCTGTTACTGGCAACATTTGGGGAGAGGAATTTCAACCCGAGAGAAAAATAGTTCCTTCTGGTTATTTATATATTGTATGTTTTTTATTTAACCAAATTAATGTTAATTGACATATTCTAAACATGTAGACAAAACCTAATTTAGTAAGATGATCTGTGTGTCTTTGGATAAGCTAAAATGGGCCAGTGTCTCTCCAACTGACCTAACCATATTTTCCCATGAACTTTCTAAAAGACATTAGCAAATCTCCCTCAGAGGGACAGCTGTAGGATGTGATATATGTTGAAACGCCGTGACCCTGCCTGAATGCTAGTGTATAACCTCCATGCTGCTTACCCAGGTCACATCTCTCCCTGATTAGATCAGATCAGGGAGAAATATACACTGAGACCACGTCAGTTCTCTCATAGAGTCTGGAGCATGGCCAATGTGTTGAAACTCAGGTCAAAACACAGGTGATATATTATACAGTCTATGGTCAAAACACAGGTGATATATTATACGGTCTATGGTCAAAACACAGGTTATATATTATACAGTCTATGGTCAAAACACAGGTGATATATTATACAGTCTATGGTCAAAACATTTCCGGAGACCTTCTCCCTTACCTCACCTCGCTCATCAACTTATCCCTGACCGCTGGCTACGTCCCTTCCGTCTTCAAGAGAGCGAGAGTTGCACCCCTTCTGAAAAAACCTACACTCGATCCCTCCGATGTTAACAACTACAGACCAGTATCCCTTCTTTCTTTTCTCTCCAAAACTCTTGAACGTGCCGTCCTTGGTCAGCTCTCCCGCTATCTCTCTCAGAATGACCTGCTTGATCCAAATCAGTCAGGTTTCAAGACTAGTCATTCAACTGAGACTGCTCTTCTCTGTATCACGGAGGCGCTCCGCACCGCTAAAGCTAACTCTCTCTCCTCTGCTCTCATCCTTCTAGACCTATCGGCTGCCTTCGATACTGTGAACCATCAGATCCTCCTCTCCACCCTCTCCGAGTTGGGCATCTCTGGCGCGGCCCACGCTTGGATTGCGTCCTACCTGACAGGTCGCTCCTACCAGGTGGCGTGGCGAGAATCTGTCTCCTCACCACGCGCTCTCACCACTGGTGTCCCCCAGGGCTCTGTTCTAGGCCCTCTCCTATTCTCGCTATACACCAAGTCACTTGGCTCTGTCATAACCTCACATGGTCTCTCCTATCATTGCTATGCAGACGACACACAATTAATCTTCTCCTTTCCCCCTTCTGATGACCAGGTGGCGAATCGCATCTCTGCATGTCTGGCAGACATATCAGTGTGGATGACGGATCACCACCTCAAGCTGAACTTCGGCAAGACGGAGCTGCTCTTCCTCCCGGGGAAGGACTGCCCGTTCCATGATCTCGCCATCACGGTTGACAACTCCATTGTGTCCTCCTCCCAGAGCGCTAAGAACCTTGGTGTGATCCTGGACAACACCCTGTCGTTCTCAACTAACATCAAGACGGTGGCACGTTCCTGTAGGTTCATGCTCTACAACATCCGCAGAGTACGACCCTGCCTCACACAGGAAGCGGCGCAGGTCCTAATCCAGGCACTTGTCATCTCCCGTCTAGATTACTGCAACTCGCTGTTGGCTGGGCTCCCTGCCTGTGCCATTAAACCCCTACAACTCATCCAGAACGCCGCAGCCCGTCTAGTGTTCAACCTTCCCAAGTTCTCTCACGTCACCCCGCTCCTCCGCTCTCTCCACTGGCTTCCAGTTGAAGCTCGCATCCGCTACAAGACCATGGTGCTTGCCTACGGAGCTGTGAGGGGAACGGCACCTCAGTACCTCCAGGCTCTGATCAGGCCCTACACCCAAATAAGGGCACTGCGTTCATCCACCTCTGGCCTGCTCGTCTCTCTACCACTGAGGAAGTACAGTTCCCGCTCAGCCCAGTCAAAACTGTTCGCTGCTCTGGCTCCCCAATGGTGGAACAAACTCCCTCACGACGCCAGGACAGCGGAGTCAATCACCACCTTCCGGAGACACCTGAAACCCCACCTCTTTAAGGAATACTTAGGATAGGATAAAGTAATCCTTCTCACCCCCCTCCCCCCCCTTAAAATATTTAGATGCACTATTGTAAAGTGGCTGTTCCACTGGATGTCATAAGGTGAATGCACCAATTTGTAAGTCGCTCTGGATAAGAGCGTCTGCTAAATGACTTAAATGTAAATGTAAAACACAGGTTATATATTATACGGTCTATGGTCAAAACACAGGTTATATATTATACGGTCTATGGTCAAAGCACAGGTTATTTATTATACGGTCTATGGTCAAAACACAGGTTATATATTATACAGTCTATGGTCAAAACACAGGTGATATATTATACAGTCTATGGTCAAAACACAGGTGATATATTATACGGTCTATGGTCAAAACACAGGTTATATATTATACGGTCTATGGTCAAAGCACAGGTTATTTATTATACGGTCTATGGTCAAAACACAGGTTATATATTATACAGTCTATGGTCAAAACACAGGTGATATATTATACGGTCTATGGTCAAAACACAGGTTATATATTATACAGTCTATGGTCAAAACACAGGTGATATATTATACAGTCTATGGTCAAAACACAGGTTATATATTATACAGTCTATGGTCAAAACACAGGTTATATATTATACAGTCTATGGTCAAAACACAGGTGATATATTATACAGTCTATGGTCAAAACACAGGTTATATATTATACGGTCCATGGTCAAAACACAGGTTATATATTATACAGTCTATGGTCAAAACACAGGTTATATATTATACAGTCTATGGTCAAAACACAGGTTATATATTATACAGTCTATGGTCAAAACACAGGTGATATATTATACAGTCTATGGTCAAAACAGAGGTTATATATTATACGGTCTATGGTCAAAACACAGGTGATATATTATACAGTCTATGGTCAAAACACAGGTGATATATTATACAGTCTATGGTCAAAACACAGGTTATATATTATACAGTCTATGGTCAAAACACAGGTTATATATTAAAACACAGGTTATATATTATACGGTCTATGGTCAAAACACAGGTTATATATTATACGGTCTATGGTCAAAACACAGGTTAGATATTATACGGTGTATGATCAAAACAGGAACCTCATATTTAGATAATTTTTTGTTATTAGTTATTTCTCCACTTTAGCTGAAGTTAGTAGGCTATATTTGTTTGATTTATTGTACCTTGTCATTTCTGTCCTCTGGCCTCCAGTAGGGAGACAGCGGCATTCTGACTTATTGTTTTGCCTTGTTGTTGCCAAGGGGGACCTCATACTGGTACTGAAATATATTAGCCCAAGTATCTCCGTCCCTCTGTAGTTCATTTGGGGAGATCAAAGATGGAGACTAGATGTCCGTGCCCTCCTCCTCTCTCTCTCTCTCTCTCTCTCTCTCTCTCTCTCTCTCTCTCTCTCTCTCTCTCTCTCTCTCTCTCTCTCCCCCTCTCTCTCTCTCTCTCTCTCTCTCTCTCTCTCCCTCTCTCTCTCTCTCTCTGTCTCTCTCTCTCTTAATGTTTCCTTAACCTCTCCTTTGTCACTGCCCTGTTGATATTTTGGATGCTTGCTAAAACCAAAGGTGTTCAGAATATGCTTAATGAATCATTGTTTTCTTACTGCAATGCTTCATTCTTCTTTTGTGAATCAGACACAATACAATGTGTGGCAGAAGAACATATTCAGAGAAACAGAGTGGATTGTTTTCTCCTTCTACCTGTCTGTGAAAGTTGATTTGATAATGTGATTTTATTTTCCCTTGTCTGCAGGTTAATATCAGAACACACTTGACCCTCTCATCAGAAGCTGACTGGTAATGAGCCAAAAGAGTTCAGTGCTAATTGTCAGGGGTTTAAAGCCGTCTTACTTTCTGAAGTAAATCTTATTAAATCTTTGATGAATCCATCGTAGGAACTCCCTTAATTGGAACGTTTTGCAGCTTCTACGGGTCACTGCAGGGTCAAAAAGCAGAGTAATTAGAAAAAGAAGAAAAGGAAATGCTTCTTGAGTTGAGCACATGAACAATTGGCTTATTTGAAGTTCTATGAAATTGTAACGGTTGTCTTCGGTGGAAGGAGAGGAGGACCAAAGCGCAGCGTGGTTTGTGATCATGATATATTTTAATGAAATATCACTGGACACAGAAAACAAAAGGAGCAAGAGAAATAAATGAAAACCGACACAGTCCCGTGTGGAACAAACACTGACACAGAAAAATATTACCCTCAAAACACAGGTGGGAAAAGGCTACCTAAGTATGGTTCTCAGTCAGAGACAACGATTGACAGCTACCTCTGATTGGGAACCATACCAGGCCAAACACATAGAAATAGAAAACATAGAAAAAACACATAGAATGCCCACCCCAACTCACGCCCTGACCAAACCAAAATAGAGACATAAAAAAGGAACTAATGTCAGGACGTGACAGAAATGTCTGTGAAATGTGTCAGAACCACCGAAGCACTGCCCTAACCTGTCCTGTCTGGCTCCAAATGTGATTGAAAGGAAGACTGATGGACTGTGGTGGGTTTATGTTTGGGTTGATTTTAGCCTCTGTGTGACAGTAGGGTTCCAGTGACTTCATTAAGGAGATCAAACACAGAAGGATGACTGTGTGAAGGTCCTCTCCCTTCATCTCACTTCATCTCCCTTCATCTCCCTTCCTCTCCTTCCTCTCCTTCCTCTCTCTTCCTCTCTCTTCCTCTCCTTCATCTCCTTCATCTCCTTCCTCTCTCTTCCTCTCCTTCATCTCCTTCATCTCTTTCCTCTCTCTTCCTCTCCTTCATCTCCTTCATCTCCTTCCTCTCTCTTCCTCTCCTTCCTCTCCTTCCTCTCCCTTCCTCTCCTTCCTCTCCCTTCATCTCCCTTCCTCTCCTTCCTCTCCTTCCTCTCTCTTCCTCTCTCTTCCTCTCCTTCATCTCCTTCATCTCCTTCCTCTCTCTTCCTCTCCTTCATCTCCTTCATCTCTTTCCTCTCTCTTCCTCTCCTTCATCTCCTTCATCTCCTTCCTCTCTCTTCCTCTCCTTCCTCTCCTTCCTCTCCCTTCCTCTCCTTCCTCTCTCTTCATCTCCCTTCCTCTCCCTTCCACTCCTTCCCGTCCCTTCCTCTCTCTTCCTCTCCTACCTCTCCCTTCCTCTCCTGCATCTCCTTCCTCTCCTTCCTCTCCTTCCTCTCCCTTCCTCTCCTTCCTCTCTCTTCATCTCCCTTCCTCTCCCTTCCACTCCTTCCTGTTCCTTTCTCTCTTCCTCTCCTTGTTAGCTAGATTACTTGTTGGTTATTACTGCATTGTCGGAACTAGAAGCACAAGCATTTCGCTACACTCGCATTAACATCTGCTAACCATGTGTATGTGACAAATACAATTTGATTTGATTTGATTTCCTCTCCCGTCCTCTCCTTCATCTCCTTCCCCTCCTTCCTGTCCCTTCCTCTCTCTTCCTCTCTCTTCCTCTCCCTTCCTCTCCTTCATCTCCTTCCTCTCTCTTCCTCTCCTTCATCTCCCGTCCTCTCCTTCCTGTCCTTTCCTCTCTTTTCCTCTCCTCCCTCTCCCTTCCTCTCCTTCCTCTTCTTCCTGTCACTTCCTCTCCCTTCCTCTCCCTTCCTCTCCTCCCTCTCCCTTCCTCTCCTCCCTCTCCCTTCCTCTCCTTCCTCTTCTTCCTGTCACTTCCTCTCCCTTCCTCTCCTTTCCTCTCCTCCCTCTCCCTTCCTCTCCTCCCTCTCCCTTCCTCTCCTCCCTCTCCCTTCCTCTCCTTCCTCTTCTTCCTGTCGCTTCCTCTCCCTTCCTCTCTCTTCCTCTCTCTTCATCTCCCTTCCTCTCCTTCCTCTCTCTTCCTCTCCCTTCCTCTCTCTTCCTCTCTCTTCATCTCCCTTCCTCTCCTTCCTCTCTCTTCCTCTCCCTTCCTCTCTCTTCCTCTCTCTTCATCTCCCTTCCTCTCTCTTCCTCTCTCTTCCTCTCTCTTCCTCTCTCTTCATCTCCCTTCCTCTCTCTTCCTCTCTCTTCCTCTCTCTTCCTCTCTCTTCATCTCCCTTCCTCTCTCTTCCTCTCTCTTCCTCTCTCTTCCTCTCGCTTCCTCTCTCTTCCACTCTCTTCCTCTCTCTTCATCTCCCTTCCTCTCTCTTCCTCTCCTTCCTCTCTCTTCCTCTCTCTTCATCTCCCTTCCTCTCTCTTCCTCTCCTTCCTCTCTCTTCCTCTCCCTTCCTCTCTCTTCCTCTCTCTTCATCTCCCTTCCTCTCTCTTCCTCTCTCTTCCTCTCGCTTCCTCTCTCTTCCTCTCTCTTCCTCTCTCTTCATCTCCCTTCCTCTCCTTCCTCTCTCTTCCTCTCCCTTCCTCTCTCTTCCTCTCTCTTCATCTCCCTTCCTCTCCTTCCTCTCTCTTCCTCTCCCTTTATCTCCCTTCCTCTCCTTCCTGTCCCTTCCTCTCTCTTCCTCTCCTTCCTCCCCCTTCCTCTCCCTTCCTTTCCTTTCCTCTCCCTTCCTCCCCCTTCCTCTCCCTCATCTCCTTCCCCTCCTTACTGTCCCTTCCTCTCTCGTCCTCTCTCTTCCTCTCCCTCCCCTTCCTCTCCCTTCCTTTCCTTTCCTCTCCCTTCCTCCGCTTTCCTCTACTTCCTCTCCCTTCCTCTCTCTTCCTCTCCTTCCTCTTCCTTCCTCTCCCTTCCTCTCTCTTCCTCTCCTTCCTCCCCCTTCCTCTCCCTTCCTTTCCTCTCCCTTCCTCCCCCTTCCTCTCCTTCCTCTCCCTTCCTTTCCTTCATCTCATTTCCTCTCCTTCCTTCCCCTCCCCCTTCCTCTCCCTTCCTTTCATTTCCTCTTCCTTCCTCCCCTTCGTCTCCTTCCTCTCCCTTCCTTTCCTTTCCTCTCCCTTCCTCCCCTTTCCTCTACTTCCTCTCCCTTCCTCTCTCTTCCTCTCCTTCCTCTTCCTTCCTCTCCCTTCCTCTCCCTTCCTCTCTCTTCCTCTCCTTCCTCTTCCTTCCTCTCCCTTCCTCTCTCTTCCTCTCCTTCCTCCCCCTTCCTCTCCCTTCCTTTCCTCTCCCTTCCTCCCCCTTCCTCTCCTTCCTCTCCCTTCCTTTCCTTCATCTCATTTCCTCTCCTTCCTCCCCCTCCCCCTTCCTCTCCCTTCCTTTCATTTCCTCTTCCTTCCTCCCCTTCCTCTCCTTCCTCTCCCTTCCTTTCCTTCATCTCATTTCCTCTCCCTTCCTCCCCTTTCCTCTCCTTCCTCTCCCTTCCTTTCCTTCATCTCATTTCCTCTCCCTTCCTTTCCTTTCCTCTCCCTTCCTCTCCTTCCTCTCCCTTCCTTTCCTTCATCTCATTTCCTCTCCCTTCCTCTCCCTTCCTCTACTTTGTGTCTTGCTGTTAAGTGACATTGTAAACACAGACCAGGGTTTCCTCTACATACTCTGTGTCTTGCTAATTGAAAAACACAGTGACATGAACTCAGAGGCTTAATGTTGTATGTGAATTGCTGTGTACAACATGATCTGAGATGAGATGGTTGATAGCTTGATCTCCTTATTGTATTATTGAAAACATCATTGTTTACCTGGAAGCCACACACACTAGCTGTATTCTGACAATCTATCTGGAGTAACTTAAAGCAATATGGCTTTAGTAAGGGCATGTACATGTGTTGTCCATGGAAAAAGAAATATGACTCGATTCAAACAAACCACATTCTGGTCTCCACCCTTCACTCCACATTAAAGTCTGTATACTTGTAGCTTAACTACCAACAGGACTGGGTGGATGGAACTGGTCTGAACTGATCTGAAATGTCCTCTAGAGGCATGCTGTATGAGGGTCTGCTAGTCCTGGGGTGCACACTGCAGAGAGCTGTGATGAGACTACCCAGGGCCAACAAGCCAGGACTGGGTGGATGGAACTGGTCTGAACTGATCTGAACTGTCCTCTAGAGGCATGCTGTATGAGAGTCTGCCAGTCCTGGGGTGCACACTGCAGAGAGCTGTGATGAGACCACCCAGGACCAACAAGCCAGGACTGGGTGGATGGAACTGGTCTGAACTGATCTGAACTGTCCTCTAGAGGCATGCTGTATGAGGGTCTGCTAGTCCTGGGGTGCACACTGCAGAGAGCTGTGATGAGACCACCCAGGGCCAACAAGCCAGGACTGGGTGGATGGAACTGGTCTGAACTGATCTGAACTGTCCTCTAGAGGCATGCTGTATGAGGGTCTGCTAGTCCTGGGGTGCACACTGCAGAGAGCTGTGATGAGACCACCCAGGGCCAACAAGCCAGGACTGGGTGGATGGAACTGGTCTGAACTGATCTGAACTGTCCTCTAGAGGCATGCTGTATGAGGGTCTGCCAGTCCTGGGGTGCACACTGCAGAGAGCTGTGATGAAACCACCCAGGGCCAACAAGCCAGGACTGGGGTGCACACTGCAGAGAGCTGTGATGAAACCACCCAGGGCCAACAAGCCAGGACTGGGGTGCACACTGCAGAGAGCTGTGATGAAACCACCCAGGGCCAACAAGCCAGGACTGGGGTGCACACTGCAGAGAGCTGTGATGAAACCACCCAGGGCCAACAAGCCAGGACTGGGGTGCACACTGCAGAGAGCTGTGATGAAACCACCCAGGGCCAACAAGCCAGGACTGGGGTGCACACTGCAGAGAGCTGTGATGAAACCACCCAGGGCCAACAAGCCAGGACTGGGGTGCACACTGCAGAGAGCTGTGATGAAACCACCCAGGGCCAACAAGCCAGGACTGGGGTGCACACTGCAGAGAGCTGTGATGAAACCACCCAGGGCCAACAAGCCAGGACTGGGGTGCACACTGCAGAGAGCTGTGATGAAACCACCCAGGGCCAACAAGCCAGGACTGGGGTGCACACTGCAGAGAGCTGTGATGAAACCACCCAGGGCCAACAAGCCAGGACTGGGGTGCACACTGCAGAGAGCTGTGATGAAACCACCCAGGGCCAACAAGCCAGGACTGGGGTGCACACTGCAGAGAGCTGTGATGAAACCACCCAGGGCCAACAAGCCAGGACTGGGGTGCACACTGCAGAGAGCTGTGATGAGACCACCCAGGACCAACAAGCCAGGACTGGGGTGCACACTGCAGAGAGCTGTGATGAAACCACCCAGGGCCAACAAGCCAGGACTGGGGTGCACACTGCAGAGAGCTGTGATGAGACCACCCAGGACCAACAAGCCAGGACTGGGGTGCACACTGCAGAGAGCTGTGATGAGACCACCCAGGACCAACAAGCCAGGACTGGGGTGCACACTGCAGAGAGCTGTGATGAAACCACCCAGGGCCAACAAGCCAGGACTGGGGTGCACACTGCAGAGAGCTGTGATGAAACCACCCAGGGCCAACAAGCCAGGACTGGGGTGCACACTGCAGAGAGCTGTGATGAAACCACCCAGGGCCAACAAGCCAGGACTGGGGTGCACACTGCAGAGAGCTGTGATGAAACCACCCAGGGCCAACAAGCCAGGACTGGGGTGCACACTGCAGAGAGCTGTGATGAAACCACCCAGGGCCAACAAGCCAGGACTGGGGTGCACACTGCAGAAGCTGTGATGAAACCACCCAGGGCCAACAAGCCAGGACTGGGGTGCACACTGCAGAGAGCTGTGATGAAACCACCCAGGGCCAACAAGCCAGGACTGGGGTGCACACTGCAGAGAGCTGTGATGAAACCACCCAGGGCCAACAAGCCAGGGGAGCTGATGTTTCTATTTATTAGTTGGTCCAGAAACCAAACTGCCTCCTCTGGAAATTCCTTCCTGGAACTTGGATTTTTGATTTAGTGGAACTTTTGGGTCCAGAGTGAAGCAAATAAGTTTAACTGTGAGTGAATGAACTGACCACAATGTATTTTCCCATATTTTCCCATATTTATTTCCCTTCCTTTTTAGAAAGTGGAAACAATTAGAGGTTCTATACTTGGCTGTTGAAATCTGTGTCTGTCAGCGAACCACTAATCAACTGCACTGTGTGTGACCAAACCATTACATAAAACATGTACACATCCTCTACTTATATTTGTTAAATATACTGTTTTTACAATCTTAAACCATTGACTTTTCCTGTCTTTTCGTTCTACTGATATTGTCTGTAAGGTCTGTAAACATCTTTAAACAGTTGGTTTTATATGTTTGAACACCGTAACGGCCCGTAAAGAAATAGACGGAAGGAGTTCATTTGGGAAAGCTTAATAGCTTTCAGCACTGGTAGAAACACAACACTGACCACGCCTGGCTTTGAGATAAGAGCTCGATACATTAGGCGATGAGAGAATATGTCTGGACAAATGAGGAAATGAAATATTGCTTTTGTAGTAACATAATGAACACATTTCATAATTTCTTCAGACAATCAGGCACATTGCCAGCATTAGTGCATGTATTTTGATCCTATTCAAGCCACCTCTCAACTCTCAAAAGGGGATGTGACCAATAAATGTTATATCCGTATATCTGTTATATACGTATATAACAGTATATCTCCATATGTCCATTATATCTATTAGAACTATGTCATAATAACACATTACATTTAAGTGCAATCATGACTATATGTCAAGTAAGCTAACCAATACCCCACTGCATCCTCTATGGGCCAATCAACCTCCCAAATACACCCCCTTGTTCAGATGTTTCCTCTGGCAGTAAATCCCTGACAGACAGACAGCTATAGGAAACACTCACTAACACTCACTAACCTGGTCATTGAAGTGTCTATGGTAGTTAATACCCCTGGTCTAACCTGGTCATTGAAGTGTCTATGGTAGTTAATACCCCTGGTCTAACCTGGTCATTGAAGTGTCTATGGTAGTTAATACCCCTGGTCTAACCTGGTCATTGAAGTGTCCATGGTAGTTAATACCCCTGGTCATTGAAGTGTCTATGGTAGTTAATACCCCTGGTCTAACCTGGTCATTGAAGTGTCTATGGTAGTTAATACCCCTGGTCATTGAAGTGTCTATGGTAGTTAATACCCCTGGTCTAACCTGGTCATTGAAGTGTCCATGGTAGTTAATACCCCTGGTCTAACCTGGTCATTGAAGTGTCTATGGTAGTTAATACCCCTGGTCATTGAAGTGTCTATGGTAGTTAATACCCCTGGTCATTGAAGTGTCCATGGTAGTTAATACCCCTGGTCATTGAAGTGTCTATGGTAGTTAATGCCCCTGGTCTTACCTGGTCATTGAAGTGTCTATGGTAGTTAATACCCCTGGTCTAACCTGGTCATTGAAGTGTCTATGGTAGTTAATGCCCCTGGTCTAACCTGGTCATTGAAGTGTCCATGGTAGTTAATACCCCTGGTCTAACCTGGTCATTGAAGTGTCTATGGTAGTTAATGCCCCTGGTCATTGAAGTGTCTATGGTAGTTAATGCCCCTGGTCTAACCTGGTCATTGAAGTGTCTATGGTAGTTAATACCCCTGGTCTAACCTGGTCATTGAAGTGTCTATGGTAGTTAATGCCCCTGGTCTAACCTGGTCATTGAAGTGTCTATGGTAGTTAATGCCCCTGGTCTAACCTGGTCATTGAAGTGTCTATGGTAGTTAATGCCCCTGGTCTAACCTGGTCATTGAAGTGTCTATGGTAGTTAATGCCCCTGGTCTAACCTGGTCATTGAAGTGTCTATGGTAGTTAATGCCCCTGGTCATTGAAGTGTCTATGGTAGTTAATGCCCCTGGTCTAACCTGGTCATTGAAGTGTCCATGGTAGTTAATGCCCCTGGTCATTGAAGTGTCTATGGTAGTTAATACCCCTGGTCTTACCTGGTCATTGAAGTGTCTATGGTAGTTAATGCCCCTGGTCTAACCTGGTCATTGAAGTGTCTATGGTAGTTAATACCCCTGGTCTAACCTGGTCATTGAAGTGTCTATGGTAGTTAATACCCCTGGTCTAACCTGGTCATTGAAGTGTTTATGGTAGTTAATACCCCTGGTCATTGAAGTGTCTATGGTAGTTAATACCCCTGGTCATTGAAGTGTCCATGGTAGTTAATACCCCTGGTCTAACCTGGTCATTGAAGTGTTTATGGTAGTTAATACCCCTGGTCATTGAAGTGTCCATGGTAGTTAATACCCCTGGTCATTGAAGTGTCTATGGTAGTTAATACCCCTGGTCATTGAAGTGTCCATGGTAGTTAATACCCCATGTCATTGAAGTGTCCATGGTAGTTAATACCCCTGGTCATTGAAGTGTCCATGGTAGTTAATACCCCTGGTCATTGAAGTGTCTATGGTAGTTAATACCCCTGGTCTAACCTGGTCATTGAAGTGTCTATGGTAGTTAATACCCCTGGTCTAACCTGGTCATTGAAGTGTTTATGGTAGTTAATACCCCTGGTCATTGAAGTGTCCATGGTAGTTAATACCCCTGGTCATTGAAGTGTCCATGGTAGTTAATACCCCTGGTCATTGAAGTGTCCATGGTAGTTAATACCCCTGGTCATTGAAGTGTCTATGGTAGTTAATACCCCTGGTCTAACCTGGTCATTGAAGTGTTTATGGTAGTTAATACCCCTGGTCATTGAAGTGTCTATGGTAGTTAATACCCCTGGTCTAACCTGGTCATTGAAGTGTCCATGGTAGTTAATACCCCTGGTCTAACCTGGTCATTGAAGTGTCCATGGTAGTTAATACCCCTGGTCTAACCTGGTCATTGAAGTGTCCATGGTAGTTAATACCCCTGGTCATTGAAGTGTCTATGGTAGTTAATACCCCTGGTCTAAACTGGTCATTGAAGTGTCCATGGTAGTTAATACCCTGGTCTAACCTGGTCATTGAAGTGTCCATGGTAGTTAATACCCCTGGTCATTGAAGTGTTTATGGTAGTTAATACCCCTGGTCATTGAAGTGTTTATGGTAGTTAATACCCCTGGTCATTGAAGTGTCTATGGTAGTTAATACCCCTGGTCTAACCTGGTCATTGAAGTGTCCATGGTAGTTAATACCCCTGGTCTAACCTGGTCATTGAAGTGTCCATGGTAGTACCCCTGGTCTAACCTGGTCATTGAAGTGTCTATGGTAGTTAATGCCCCTGGTCTAACCTGGTCATTGAAGTGTCTATGGTAGTTAATGCCCCTGGTCTAACCTGGTCATTGAAGTGTCTATGGTAGTTAATACCCCTGGTCTAACCTGGTCATTGAAGTGTCTATGGTAGTTAATACCCCTGGTCTAACCTGGTCATTGAAGTGTCTATGGTAGTTAATGCCCCTGGTCTAACCTGGTCATTGAAGTGTCTATGGTAGTTAATACCCCTGGTCTAACCTGGTCATTGAAGTGTCTATGGTAGTTAATACCCCTGGTCTAACCTGGTCATTGAAGTGTCTATGGTAGTTAATGCCCCTGGTCTAACCTGGTCATTGAAGTGTCTATGGTAGTTAATCCCCCTGGTCTAACCTGGTCATTGAAGTGTCTATGGTAGTTAATACCCCTGGTCTAACCTGGTCATTGAAGTGTCTATGGTAGTTAATACCCTGGTCATTGAAGTGTCTATGGTAGTTAATACCCCTGGTCTAACCTGGTCATTGAAGTGTCTATGGTAGTTAATACCCCTGGTCCCTGGTCATTGAAGTGTCTATGGTAGTTAATACCCCTGGTCATTGAAGTTAAACCCCTGGTCATTGAAGTGTCTATGGTAGTTAATACCCCTGGTCTAACCTGGTCATTGAAGTGTCCATGGTAGTTAATACCCCTGGTCTAACCTGGTCATTGAAGTGTCTATGGTAGTTAATGCCCCTGGTCTTACCTGGTCATTGAAGTGTCTATGGTAGTTAATACCCCTGGTCTAACCTGGTCATTGAAGTGTCTATGGTAGTTAATACCCCTGGTCTAACCTGGTCATTGAAGTGTCTATGGTAGTTAATACCCCTGGTCTAACCTGGTCATTGAAGTGTCTATGGTAGTTAATACCCCTGGTCTAACCTGGTCATTGAAGTGTCTATGGTAGTTAATGCCCCTGGTCTAACCTGGTCATTGAAGTGTCTTTGGTAGTTCATGCGTAGTGGCAGCAGTATAGAAACCAATAACCAATGGCTAGCACACCATTAATGGTACTTGGACTGACAGCCTGGCTCCACTCTGTGTTTACAGACACAGAGCCCTCTATTTAGACACTGTAGTAGCATGGTTGCCACAGTGACATGGGATTGATCAGTGGCAGGGGGCTGAATAGAGACTGGTCTTTACAACTGGCAGATGTAGTTGGACTGGCCGTATTCTACACCACCTGAGTGGTGTTAATGATAGTCAACTGAAAGTCCAGACAGTCTCAAATACCAGTTAGATTATATAGAATATCTGAACAATAGCTTCCTCAACGGGCTTGGAGCCCCACACATCCCCTTCAGCCAATCAGTCTGAACCAGAGAAAGTTCAGAGAAAGTTCCTTGTGGCAAGTGTTAGGAGGTGTCATCTCAGATGTTGAAGAGGTGTCGGATTGAGTTTCCTTAGTGTGTTAGGAGGTGTCATCTCAGATGTTGAAGAGGTGTCGGATTGAGTTTCCTCAGTGTGTTAGGAGGTGTCATCTCAGATGTTGAAGAGGTGTCGGATTGAGTTTCCTCAGTGTGTTAGGAGGTGTCATCTCAGATGTTGAAGAGGTGTCAGGTTGAGTTTCCTCAGTGTGTTAGGAGGTGTCATCTCAGACGTTGAAGAGGTGTCAGGTTGAGTTTCCTCAGTGTGTTAGGAGGTGTCATCTCAGACGATGAAGAGGTGTCAGGTTGAGTTTCCTCAGTGTGTTAGGAGGTGTCATCTCAGACGTTGAAGAGATGTCAGGTTGAGTTTCCTCAGTGTGTTAGGAGGTGTCATCTCAGACGATGAAGAGGTGTCAGGTTGAGTTTCCTCAGTGTGTTAGGAGGTGTCATCTCAGACGTTGAAGAGGTGTCAGGTTGAGTTTCCTCAGTGTGTTAGGAGGTGTCATCTTAGACGTTGAAGAGGTGTCAGGTTGAGTTTCCTCAGTGTGTTAGGAGGTGTCATCTCAGACGTTGAAGAGGTGTCAGGTTGAGTTTCCTCAGTGTGTTAGGAGGTGTCATCTCAGACGTTGAAGAGGTGTCAGGTTGAGTTTCCTCAGTGTGTTAGGAGGTGTCATCTCAGACGTTGAAGAGATGTCAGGTTGAGTTTCCTCAGTGTGTTAGGAGGTGTCATCTCAGACGATGAATAGATGTCAGGTTGAGTTTCCTCAGTGTGTTAGGAGGTGTCATCTCAGACGTTGAAGAGGTGTCAGGTTGAGTTTCCTCAGTGTGTTAGGAGGTGTCATCTCAGACGTTGAAGAGGTGTCAGGTTGAGTTTCCTCAGTGTGTTAGGAGGTGTCATCTCAGACATTGAAGAGGTGTCAGGTTGAGTTTCCTCAGTGTGTTAGGAGGTGTCATCTCAGACGTTGAAGAGGTGTCAGGTTGAGTTTCCTCAGTGTGTTAGGAGGTGTCATCTCAGACCTTGAAGAGGTGTCAGGTTGAGTTTCCTCAGTGTGTTAGGAGGTGTCATCTCAGACGTTGAAGAGGTGTCAGGTTGAGTTTCCTCAGTGTGTTAGGAGGTGTCATCTCAGACGTTGAAGAGGTGTCAGGTTGAGTTTCCTCAGTGTGTTAGGAGGTGTCATCTTAGACGTTGAAGAGGTGTCAGGTTGAGTTTCCTCAGTGTGTTAGGAGGTGTCATCTCAGACGTTGAAGAGATGTCAGGTTGAGTTTCCTCAGTGTGATAGGAGATGTCATCTCAGACGTTGAAGAGGTGTCAGGTTGAGTTTCCTCAGTGTGTTAGGAGGTGTCATCTCAGACGTTGAAGAGATGTCAGGTTGAGTTTCCTCAGTGTGTTAGGAGGTGTCATCTCAGACGATGAAGAGGTGTCAGGTTGAGTTTCCTCAGTGTGTTAGGAGGTGTCATCTCAGACGTTGAAGAGATGTCAGGTTGAGTTTCCTCAGTGTGATAGGAGGTGTCATCTCAGACGTTGAAGAGGTGTCAGGTTGAGTTTCCTCAGTGTGTTAGGAGGTGTCATCTCAGACGTTGAAGAGATGTCAGGTTGAGTTTCCTCAGTGTGTTAGGAGGTGTCATCTCAGACGATGAAGAGATGTCAGGTTGAGTTTCCTCAGTGTGTTAGGAGGTGTCATCTCAGACGTTGAAGAGGTGTCAGGTTGAGTTTCCTCAGTGTGTTAGGAGGTGTCATCTCAGACGTTGAAGAGATGTCAGGTTGAGTTTCCTCAGTGTGTTAGGAGGTGTCATCTCAGACGTTGAAGAGATGTCAGGTTGAGTTTCCTCAGTGTGTTAGGAGGTGTCATCTCAGACGTTGAAGAGGTGTCAGGTTGAGTTTCCTCAGTGTGTTAGGAGGTGTCATCTCAGACGTTGAAGAGGTGTCAGGTTGAGTTTCCTCAGTGTGTTAGGAGGTGTCATCTCAGACGTTGAAGAGATGTCAGGTTGAGTTTCCTCAGTGTGTTAGGAGGTGTCATCTCAGACGTTGAAGAGGTGTCAGGTTGAGTTTCCTCAGTGTGTTAGGAGGTGTCATCTCAGACGTTGAAGAGGTGTCAGGTTGAGTTTCCTCAGTGTGTTAGGAGGTGTCATCTCAGACGTTGAAGAGGTGTCAGGTTGAGTTTCCTCAGTGTGTTAGGAGGTGTCATCTCAGACGATGAAGAGGTGTCAGGTTGAGTTTCCTCAGTGTGTTAGGAGGTGTCATCTCAGACGTTGAAGAGGTGTCAGGTTGAGTTTCCTCAGTGTGTTAGGAGGTGTCATCTCAGACGTTGAAGAGGTGTCAGGTTGAGTTTCCTCAGTGTGTTAGGAGGTGTCATCTTAGACGTTGAAGAGGTGTCAGGTTGAGTTTCCTCAGTGTGTTAGGAGGTGTCATCTCAGACGTTGAAGAGATGTCAGGTTGAGTTTCCTCAGTGTGATAGGAGGTGTCATCTCAGACGTTGAAGAGGTGTCAGGTTGAGTTTCCTCAGTGTGTTAGGAGGTGTCATCTCAGACGTTGAAGAGGTGTCAGGTTGAGTTTCCTCAGTGTGTTAGGAGGTGTCATCTCAGACGTTGAAGAGATGTCAGGTTGAGTTTCCTCAGTGTGTTAGGAGGTGTCATCTCAGACGATGAAGAGATGTCAGGTTGAGTTTCCTCAGTGTGTTAGGAGGTGTCATCTCAGACGTTGAAGAGATGTCAGGTTGAGTTTCCTCAGTGTGTTAGGAGGTGTCATCTCAGACGTTGAAGAGGTGTCAGGTTGAGTTTCCTCAGTGTGTTAGGAGGTGTCATCTCAGACGTTGAAGAGGTGTCAGGTTGAGTTTCCTCAGTGTGTTAGGAGGTGTCATCTCAGACGTTGAAGAGATGTCAGGTTGAGTTTCCTCAGTGTGTTAGGAGGTGTCATCTCAGACGTTGAAGAGGTGTCAGGTTGAGTTTCCTCAGTGTGTTAGGAGGTGTCATCTCAGACGTTGAAGAGATGTCAGGTTGAGTTTCCTCAGTGTGTTAGGAGGTGTCATCTCAGACGTTGAAGAGATGTCAGGTTGAGTTTCCTCAGTGTGTTAGGAGGTGTCATCTCAGACGTTGAAGAGATGTCAGGTTGAGTTTCCTCAGTGTGTTAGGAGGTGTCATCTCAGACGTTGAAGAGATGTCAGGTTGAGTTTCCTCAGTGTGTTAGGAGGTGTCATCTCAGACGTTGAAGAGATGTCAGGTTGAGTTTCCTCAGTGTGTTAGGAGGTGTCATCTCAGACGTTGAAGAGATGTCAGGTTGAGTTTCCTCAGTGTGTTAGGAGGTGTCATCTCAGACGTTGAAGAGATGTCAGGTTGAGTTTCCTCAGTGTGTTAGGAGGTGTCATCTCAGACGTTGAACAGGTGTCAGGTTGAGTTTCCTCAGTGTGTTAGGAGGTGTCATCTCAGACGTTGAAGAGATGTCAGGTTGAGTTTCCTCAGTGTGTTAGGAGGTGTCATCTCAGACGTTGAAGAGGTGTCAGGTTGAGTTTCCTCAGTGTGTTAGGAGGTGTCATCTCAGACGTTGAAGAGGTGTCAGGTTGAGTTTCCTCAGTGTGTTAGGAGGTGTCATCTCAGACGTTGAAGATATGTCAGGTTGAGTTTCCTCAGTGTGTTAGGAGGTGTCATCTCAGACGATGAAGAGGTGTCAGGTTGAGTTTCCTCAGTGTGTTAGGAGGTGTCATCTCAGACGTTGAAGAGGTGTCAGGTTGAGTTTCCTCAGTGTGTTAGGAGGTGTCATCTCAGACGTTGAAGAGGTGTCAGGTTGAGTTTCCTCAGTGTGTTAGGAGGTGTCATCTCAGACGTTGAAGAGGTGTCAGGTTGAGTTTCCTCAGTGTGTTAGGAGGTGTCATCTTAGACGTTGAAGAGGTGTCAGGTTGAGTTTCCTCAGTGTGTTAGGAGGTGTCATCTCAGACGTTGAAGAGGTGTCAGGTTGAGTTTCCTCAGTGTGTTAGGAGGTGTCATCTCAGACGTTGAAGAGGTGTCAGGTTGAGTTTCCTCAGTGTGTTAGGAGGTGTCCTCTCAGACGTTGAAGAGGTGTCAGGTTGAGTTTCCTCAGTGTGTTAGGGGGTGTCATCTCAGACGTTGAAGAGGTGTCAGGTTGAGTTTCCTCAGTGTGTTAGGAGGTGTCATCTCAGACGTTGAAGAGATGTCAGGTTGAGTTTCCTCAGTGTGTTAGGAGGTGTCATCTCAGACGTTGAAGAGGTGTCAGGTTGAGTTTCCTCAGTGTGTTAAGAGGTGTCATCTCAGACGTTGAAGAGGTGTCAGGTTGAGTTTCCTCAGTGTGTTAGGAGGTGTCATCTCAGACGTTGAAGAGGTGTCAGGTTGAGTTTCCTCAGAGTGTTAGGAGGTGTCATCTCAGACGTTGAAGAGGTGTCAGGTTGAGTTTCCTCAGTGTGTTAGGAGGTGTCATCTCAGACGTTGAAGAGATGTCAGGTTGAGTTTCCTCAGTGTGTTAGGAGGTGTCATCTCAGACGTTGAAGAGGTGTCAGGTTGAGTTTCCTCAGTGTGTTAGGAGGTGTCATCTCAGACGTTGAAGAGGTGTCAGGTTGAGTTTCCTCAGTGTGTTAGGAGGTGTCATCTCAGACGTTGAAGAGGTGTCAGGTTGAGTTTCCTCAGTGTGTTAGGAGGTGTCATCTCAGACGTTGAAGAGATGTCAGGTTGAGTTTCCTCAGTGTGTTAGGAGGTGTCATCTCAGGCGTTGAAGAGGTGTCAGGTTGAGTTTCCTCAGTGTGTTAGGAGGTGTCATCTCAGACGTTGAAGAGATGTCAGGTTGAGTTTCCTCAGTGTGTTAGGAGGTGTCATCTCAGACGTTGAAGAGATGTCAGGTTGAGTTTCCTCAGTGTGTTAGGAGGTGTCATCTCAGACGTTGAAGAGGTGTCAGGTTGAGTTTCCTCAGTGTGTTAGGAGGTGTCATCTCAGACGTTGAAGAGGTGTCAGGTTGAGTTTCCTCAGTGTGTTAGGAGGTGTCATCTCAGGCGTTGAAGAGGTGTCAGGTTGAGTTTCCTCAGTGTGTTAGGAGGTGTCATCTCAGGCGTTGAAGAGATGTCAGGTTGAGTTTCCTCAGTGTGTTAGGAGGTGTCATCTCAGACGTTGAAGAGATGTCAGGTTGAGTTTCCTCAGTGTGTTAGGAGGTGTCATCTCAGGCGTTGAAGAGGTGTCAGGTTGAGTTTCCTCAGTGTGTTAGGAGGTGTCATCTCAGACGTTGAAGAGATGTCAGGTTGAGTTTCCTCAGTGTGTTAGGAGGTGTCATCTCAGACGTTGAAGAGGTGTCAGGTTGAGTTTCCTCAGTGTATTAGGAGGTGTCATCTCAGACGTTGAAGAGGTGTCAGGTTGAGTTTCCTCAGTGTGTTAGGAGGTGTCATCTCAGACGTTGAAGAGGTGTCAGGTTGAGTTTCCTCAGTGTGTTAGGAGGTGTCATCTCAGACGATGAAGAGGTGTCAGATTGAGTTTCCTCAGTGTGTTAGGAGGTGTCATCTCAGACGTTGAAGAGGTGTCAGGTTGAGTTTCCTCAGTGTGTTAGGAGGTGTCATCTCAGACGTTGAAGAGATGTCAGGTTGAGTTTCCTCAGTGTGTTAGGAGGTGTCATCTCAGACGATGAAGAGGTGTCAGGTTGAGTTTCCTCAGTGTGTTAGGAGGTGTCATCTCAGACGTTGAAGAGATGTCAGGTTGAGTTTCCTCAGTGTGTTAGGAGGTGTCATCTCAGACGTTGAAGAGATGTCAGGTTGAGTTTCCTCAGTGTGTTAGGAGGTGTCATCTCAGACGTTGAAGAGGTGTCAGGTTGAATTTCCTCAGTGTGTTAGGAGGTGTCATCTCAGACGTTGAAGAGGTGTCAGGTTGAGTTTCCTCGGTGTGTTAGGAGGTGTCATCTCAGACGTTGAAGAGGTGTCAGGTTGAGTTTCCTCAGTGTGTTAGGAGGTGTCATCTCAGACGTTGAAGAGGTGTCAGGTTGAGTTTCCTCAGTGTGTTAAGAGGTGTCATCTCAGACGTTGAAGAGGTGTCAGGTTGAGTTTCCTCAGTGTGTTAGGAGGTGTCATCTCAGACGTTGAAGAGATGTCAGGTTGAGTTTCCTCAGTGTGTTAGGAGGTGTCATCTCAGACGTTGAAGAGATGTCAGGTTGAGTTTCCTCAGTGTGTTAGGAGGTGTCATCTCAGACGTTGAAGAGATGTCAGGTTGAGTTTCCTCAGTGTGTTAGGAGGTGTCATCTCAGACGTTGAAGAGATGTCAGGTTGAGTTTCCTCAGTGTGTTAGGAGGTGTCATCTCAGACGTTGAAGAGATGTCAGGTTGAGTTTCCTCAGTGTGTTAGGAGGTGTCATCTCAGACGTTGAAGAGGTGTCAGGTTGAGTTTCCTCAGTGTGTTAGTGCTGGTTCACATTAGTGGTTTGGTCAGACCACCGCCACTACAGGCGTTAGATATTGTTCTTTCTAATCAGCACCCCTATCGGGTTTCTCTGTGGTGAAGCAAGGCGCCACAACCACGTACACACACACACACACTTCATCCATCCCCTTCTCCAACGACCGCCGACTGGCTGGCTGTGTGTGGGTGTGTGTGATGATGAATGAGAATGTGTACGGCCCGAGGTCCTTTTCTCCATTCCTTTCTCCTCCAACAGGATTTCTTGTAGGTGTCCTATTGAGCCGTGGTTTGAGGGTGGCTGGGTGGTTGAGTCTGGAGACAGTGATGGATGGGAACATGCGAGGCCATGTTAGCGTAATGTTATTAATTACAGGCTAAGAGAACAGATGAGTGGGAGAGAGACCACCGAGCCAGGGAGAGACAAGTAGAGTTAATGATGACGGCCTCCCTTGACCGCGCTGAGATGGGCCACTTCATTCTCTGACTGGTGGCTGGATTTAATGGGTTTAATGTTGAGGTTTACAGTTTGGGGGTAAATGTTGCTCCTAGAGAGAAAGCTGGTAAATGGAAAATGTGATGCTTTGTGCTGCTGAGGCGTTTTGATGGATTTCAAATATGTATAATTATGAACGGGTCTTCTCCATAGACTGTCCCCAACCAGGAAGACATAAGGGTACAGAATCCTGAGACAAATGAAACAGCAAAGGGCTAATAACTTCCACTTGCGCTTTCCACCCGAGGTCTGTCATAAGGCTTGAGAAATAAAACTTGGGATCAACTAATCCTAACCCGAGCTTCATATCCATATCCTGGTTCAACCCTAACTTTAGCCTCCATCCTAACCCTAACCCTAGCTTCATATCCATATCCTGGTTCATCCCTAACCTTAGCCTCAAACCTAACCCTAGCTTCATATCCATATCCTGGTTCATCCCTAACCTTAGCCTCAACCCTAACCCTAACCCTAGCTTCATATCCATATCCTGGCTCAACCCTAACCTTAGCCTCAACCCTAACCCTAACCCTAGCTTCATATCCATATCCTGGTTCAACCCTAACCTTAGCCTCAATAATAACCCTAACCCTAGCTTCATATCCATATCCTGGTTCATCCCTAACCGTAGCCTCAATCCTAACCCTAGCTTCATATCCATATCCTGGTTCATCCCTAACCTTAGCCTCAACCCTAACCCTAGCTTCATATCCATATCCTGGTTCATCCCTAACCTTAGCCTCAACCCTAACCCTAGCTTCATATCCATATCCTGGTTCATCCCTAACCTTAGCCTCAACCCTAACCCTAGCTTCATATCCATATCCTGGTTCATCCCTAACCTTAGCCTCAACCCTAACCCTAGCTTCATATCCATATCCTGGTTCAACCCTAACCTTAGCCTCAATCCTAACCCTAGCTTCATATCCATATCCTGGTTCATCCCTAACCTTAGCCTCAACCCTAACCCTAGCTTCATATCCATATCCTGGTTCAACCCTAACCTTAGCCTCAAACCTAACCCTAACCCGAGTTTCATATCCATATCCTGGTTCAACCCTAACCTTAGCCTCAACCCTAACCCTAGCTTCATATCCATATCCTGGTTCATCCCTAACCTTAGCCTCAACCCTAACCCTAGCTTCATATCCATATCCTGGTTCATCCCTAACCCTAGCCTCAAACCTAACCCAACCCTAGCTTCATATTCATATCCTGGTTCAACCCTAACCTTAGCCTCAAACCTAACCCTAGCTTCATATCCATATCCTGGTTCAACCCTAACCTTAGCCTCAAACCTAACCCTAACCCTAGCTTCATATCCATATCCTGGTTCAACCCTAACCTTAGCCTCAACCCTAACCCTAACCCTAGCTTCATATCCATATCCTGGTTCAACCCTAACCTTAGCCTCAACCCTAACCCTAGCTTCATATTCATATCCTGGTTCAACCCTAACCTTAGCCTCAAACCTAACCCTAACCCTAGCTTCATATTCATATCCTGGTTCAACCCTAACCTTAGCCTCAACCCTAACCCTAGCTTCATATCCATATCCTGGTTCAACCCTAACCTTAGCCTCAACCCTAACCCTAGCTTCATATCCATATCCTGGTTCAACCCTAACCTTAGCCTCAACCCTAACCCTAGCTTCATATTCATATCCTGGTTCAACCCTAACCTTAGCCTCAACCCTAACCCTAACCTTAACCCTAACCCTAACCCTAACCCTAACCCTAACCCTAACCCTAGCTCTAACTGGTCATTTTATTCCATGTGATAAACAACATTTATATTCCTGTGCTTAATTGCTTCTGGCTTTCTTTGCACATGACTGAAAGTTGAGCTCCTCTTAGCGATATGAATGACCCTTACTGTAGGTGGTGTCTGTGATGAGATGGTTGAATGAGGGATGCGTCACCAGACAATTACCTAAAATAGCTTACCAGTCTTTTTGTTACCGCGATCTTTCAGTGAACCTAAACTATCACCACAGGGGAACAACAAATACAAGGACTGAGAAAAAGATCATCGAAAATCACCTTAGGTTGCCATGGTTATACTGTACTTTTTAAAATGGTGGATTAACTACCCCAGAGACTACACTCCATATTACCACTCCCAAATATCAAAATAATTTGTCTGAATACACCCATTAAGATATGTGGTTGAGTGGATACCATATATATTTCAGTGTTGGGGTAATGATAATGATGGTTTTATTAATGTGAGGTATGCAATTGAATAGAAAATACCTGCATGCATACAAGCACAATGGGAAAGGAAATGATGCAAAATGCCAACAAAACAAGTATCCAGTTCCACAGTATAATCAGATAAATATTTTAGATTCTGTTTAATTCACCTCCTACATTTTGTTTTGCTAAGTATACTGTTTGGCAACAGAATATCGTACCCAGAGAAGCATCAGAATTAAAGCAACATATTTTCTCAGAATCATAGACTGTTTCAGGATCAGTCTGTGGAGTGTTTGCACCACTGTCTGTTGTTTCCACTATTCCAGCTTGTTCAGGGTGATATAAGACGTTGGTCCCTCAACACCATGGTAGCCTATAGTTTTCATGTCATGGTTCAGGAAGAGTTTTACCGTGTTTAGTCAAATAAAATAAAATGTTATTTGTCACATGCGCCGAATACAACAGGTGTAGACCTAACAGTGAAATGCTTACTTACAACTCTTAACCAACAATACAGTTTTAAGAAGATAGAGTTAAGAAAATATTTACTAAGTAAACTAAAGTAAAAAATACAAAAATACAAAAAGTAGCACAATAAAATAACAATAATGAGGCTATATACAGGGGTACAGGTACTGAGTCAATGTGCAGGGGTCCAGGTTAGTTAAGGTCATTTGTAGGTAGGGGTAAAATGATTATGCATAGATAATAAACATGCCGGATTAAGTGATATGACATGCTATTCTATAAAATAATTTCTCCCTAATTAATATTACCTGATTGAGATAATCATGTAAATGTAATTAACTAGAGAGTCGGGCACCACAAAATAATATTTATAGAGCTGTTATCTTCCGAATAAACCTGGTAATATTTTACATCAATAGCAGTCAATATCAATCGTCATCTTAATTCAGTCTCATCTGAAAGTTGTAAATTCTTGGTTATCTGCACGAACCCTGGCTAACAATTTGAATCAGCTATAAAGAACAAAATTGGGTTTAATTATTTATTTACTAAATACCTAACTAATCACACAGAATTACACATACACATAATTAAATCATAACTTGATTACAAATTACATCATAAAGGAAAACGTCCCTAGCAGGCGGAACAGATATGACAGCTTGTTACACAAAGGGGCTGGGTTTGAGTGAAAGAGCGGGAAGACTGAGGAACAAAGGGAAGAAGCTGTGCTATCGTAAATACAGTATCATATGCATTCTAAATTACAGGCCATTTGGAAAAGGAAAATGCAATAAATAATTACTCTGAGCTGCGCTTCGGTAGGTTGGTGGTAGATGGAAGGCCGTGTTGCGCAACCGAGTCCTTTAAAGAATGTCTCTGGTTGTCAATTGGATACATTGTAGTAACGTCGTTGGGTGATAGACGGGATACTGTCTGTTCTTTCCTTGCCCTCGTTTGCAGCTGCTGTTGCTAACTCAGCGGCTAGGAGGCATCCCTTCTGTTGTGAATAAGAGTTCAAAGTTCATACCATTCGCAACCAAAGCTCACGCTGATGTTGGCTTCGTTTTGTAGTTATTATCTGAACCATTCTGACATCGGACCGTCGTACTCACGTCCTCGGAACAGGAGGTTATATTGTCATCAAGGGCTTATATAGGAAGGGAGAGGAGGGCGTGTTTGAAAAGTTTTATAGCCCATGTCCCTTCACAGGGGCGGGCCACTGATTGAGCAGAGGCCAATCTTATGAAACCCCAAATCTCACATTTTAGAAGCTAAAATCACATTTCATCCCATAACGACATCATATTCATGACATCATATTCATTAAGTACCACCGCATAAACTCAATTGATCGGATTACCAGAATATAGTTAATTTTCTCCCACCTTCTGATGTTCCCAGAATCTCTATGTTAAAGGAAAAAGTGGGGAAGAGGTATTTATGACTGTCATAAACCTACCCCCCAGGCCAACGTCATGACAACAGCGAGTAGCATCAGTGTGAAAACAAAGGTGGGGGGGGGGGTCAATGCAAATAGTCTGGGTGGCCATTTGATTCATTGTTCAGCAATCTTATGGCTTGGGGGTAGAAGATGTTAAGGAGCCTTTTGGACCTAGAGTTGGCACTCTACCATTTCTCTTGCGGCCAGGGTGGCCTGGGCGGCCAGGTCACAGTTGTAAATGAGAACTTGTTCTCAACTGGCCTACCTGGTTAAATAAAGGTGAAAAAAAAAAAAAAAGTACAGTCTCAGACTTGGGTGATTGGAGTCTTTGACAATTTGTTGGGCTTTCCTCTGACACCGCCCAGTATATAGGTCCTGGATGTCAGGAAGCTTGGCCCCAGTAATGTATTGGGCCATACGCACACACTCTGTAGCGCCTTACGGTCGGATGCAGAGCAGTTGCCATACCAGGCAATGATGCAACCAGTCAGGTTGCTCTCGATGGTGCAGCTGTAGAACGTTTTGAGGATCTGGGGATCCATGACAAATCTTTTCAGTCTCCTGAGGGGGAAAAGGTGTTGTCGTGCCCTCTTCCCAACTTTCTTGGTGTGTTTGGACCATGATAGTTTGTTGGTGATGTGCACACCAAGGAACTTTAAACACTCGACCCACTCCACTACAGCCCCATCGATGTGAATGGGGGCATGTTTGGCCCCCCTTTCCCTGTAGTCCACGATCATCTCCTTTGTCTTGCTCACGTAGAGGGAGAGGTTGTTGTCCTGGGAGCACACTGCCAAGTCTCAGAACTCCTCCCTATAGGCTGCCTCATCGTTGTCAGTGACCAGGCCTACTACCGTTGTGTCGTCAGCAAACTTAATGATGGTGTTTGGAGTGGTGCTTGGCCACACAGTCGTGGGTGAACAGGGAGTACAGGACGGAACTAAGCATGCACCCCTGAGGGGCCCAGTGTTGAGGATCAGCAGATGTGTTGTTACCTTAGTCTTATTCCTGTATTGACGCTTTGCCTGTTTGATGGTTTGTCTGAGGGCATAGTGGGATTACTTATAAGTGTCCGGATTCGTGTCCCGCTCTTTGAAAGTGGCAGCTCTAGCCTTTAGCTCAGTGCGGATGTTGCCTGTAATCCATGGCTTCTGGTTGGGATATGTACGCACGGTCAATGTGGGGAAGACATTGTCGATGCACTTAATGTGACTGTGGTGGTATACTCCTCAATGCCATTGGATGAATTTCAGAGCATATTCCAGTCTGAAACAGCATAGCATCTGTCCTGTAGCGTAGCATCTGCGCCATCTGACCACTTCCATATTGAGTAAGTCACTGGTACTTCCTGCTTTAGTTTTTGCTTGTAAACAGGAATCAGGAGGATATAATTATGGTCAGATTTTCCAAATGGAAGGTGAGGGAGAGCTTTGTGCGCGTATCTGTGTGTGGAGTAAAGGTGTAGGGTTTTTTTCTCTGGTTGCACATGTGACATGCTGGTCGAAATGAGGTAAAACTGATTTTAGTTTGCCTGCATTAAAGTCCCCGGCCACTAGGAGGGTCGCTTCTAGATGAGCATTTTCTTGTTTGCTTATGGCCTTATACAGCTCGTTGAGTGCGGTCTTAGTGCCAGCGTTGGTTTGTGGTGGTAAATAGACGGCCACGGAAAATATAGATGCAAACTCTCTTGGTAATAGTGTGATCTACAGCTTATCATGAGGTACTCTATCTCAGGCGAGAAATACCTCGAGACCTTAATATTAGACATCGCGCACCAGCTGTTATTGACAAATAGACACACACTCTCACCCCTCGTCTTACCGGACGTAGCTGTTCTGTCCTGCCAATGCACAGAAAACCCAGCCAATTGTATATTATCCATGTTGTAGTTCAGCCACAACTCGGTGAAACATAAAATATTACAGTTTTTAATGTCCCGTTGGTAGGATATTGTTGAATGGAGCTCATCCAGTTTATTCTCCAGTGATTGCACGTTGGCCAATAGAACGGATGGTAGAGGCGGGTTACCCACTCACAGACAAATTCTCACAAGGCACCCTGATCTGCGCCCCCTGTATCTCCTTCTTTTCTTCATGGGGATTTGGGCCTTGTCCGGGAGCAGCATTATATCCTTCGCGTCCGACTCATTAAAGAAATAAGGTGAGTAATCGCTGTTCTGATATCCAGAAGCTCTTTTCAGCCATGAGTAACGGTAGCATCAACATTATGGGCAAAATAAATTACAAACAACGCAAAAAAAACTCACAAAATAGCACATTTGGGTAGTTCCCAGTCATATCTCATTAGATACCAAAGCAAGGACACGCATTCAGACACATACCAGTATTCAGGAAAATAATTTAAGGCCAGTTATCTGATCAACCTTACCCCACAGTCAGCTGAAAAATGCCTGTGATGAGAAGAGAATGAATAGGAACAATGCCCATCCATGTTTTAGCACCAGGATGCTGTTTGCTTTGGCAGTCTGACAGACAGACTGTGGAATGCAGAATGCTGTGTTTTCTCTGGGCCATTTCCATCATATAAAGAAAGACTTCAAGATACAGCTCATCTCCAGGGTGTAGTGTCATGACAACGCTGCCTCGAAGCATTCAGTAAATAGAGGTGTCATTTGTCAATCTGAGTTACACCATCACAAAACAGATATCATGTTTGAGATATCATTTGTTTCTATGTGACAGGAAGCCACAATGGAAGTCGTACCCCAGTTCAATTCCACATCATAATGTCGCTTTCCCCGGGTCTATGAGTGGCCCTGGTGAGTGACAGGGTTCAGGACCCCCAAACAAACACGCTAAAACACACACACACTGCCGTCAGCTGGCCTTGTGTGCTCAACGGCCCCTCGCTCTAAATAAATGAGCCACTGAGTTCATCACACTACAGAGGCGCTCAGACAGGATGAGGAAGCAAAGACCATTTGATGCATTTTCCTATAATATCTCATGATTCACTGCAGCTGTGTCCTCCCTTGTAGATCTTTAATTCCTCTTTTTGTCCATTTAATAAGGGATACACTCATTCACACATCTTCAGTAGTAAGACTAGTGCAGGTGTCCTGGAGACATTCCCAAAAACAGATTGCTAGCCTAAGTTGAACCTTTTTATTGAAAATGAAGTCACTGTTCTGGTCTAATCAGCATGAAATGTTTTAACAGAGGTTGGTAGACCAAAACATAACTCAAATGATTGTATACCATACACGTACATTAGCAAATGCTTTCCAACAGATGTTCAATAGGACCTGTTTAGATTTTCTTTGTGTTATGGTTATCGTACTTTCCCAGCGGTGAGGTTTCTCTATCTTATACGTGTCATACGATAGATGGGAGTCCTACGGTAATTACTACTAACCATTCATAAAAACTAAAACAAAAGAGAGCAGCGATGCAGAACTAAGACAAACCGCTGGCCAGCCAAGGTTTCGTGAACATGGCATGTTACTTAACGATGGCGTGCTTCGTTTGCCAACACTGACATGCCCACATTTCACAGGCTCATCCATCAAACTAAACTCTACCCTTTAAAGTGAACAAGTGAAGGGAGAAATATTAAGTACATCTCTCCCTTCTTCTTCACAGAGGGCATGCCAAAACATACAATAACTGTTTACGATTTACAAGAATAGGAGCATGATTATTTTGAGGGAGCTGAAGTAGTATGCCTACTGGAACAATCAGTAAAATACATCTGGCCTCAGCCAATGAGAGCTCTTAAACACTGTCGTCCTGGAGACGTTTAGTCTAGGGCTCCCTGCTGGGAGAGGAGGTCAGTGAAGCATGTCGTGAGGTTTGACCCCAATGGCATTTCCTATTGGCCCAGGTCAGGATTCTGGAATGTGTGGAGCCGGTGCCCTCTTTGTTTCACACCTGCTCTCGGTTAACATGACCTCTGTGGATCTAAAGGTTAACTGCACGCCCCTTTCTTAAATAGTTATGTGGTTTTTAGAGCAAGTGGCTTGTTTTGGGTGTGTGGGTGTGTACATTGTAAGATGCATTCTGGGTAAGAGCGCATACATTGACTAAAATGTAAATGTAAGATCGCCTTTTTTCAGTTCTACAACAGTGTTATATTTCCTTGTTATGCATTACGAATGTACATTTAGGGATTCATGCCTACATAAAGGCTGATATAAGGAGCTATGAGCTGTTATGAATGCTTACAACAGGTCTTAGAATACATTATGATCTGATGGAAGGCTATGTAATGGGGGATCATTGGAATGATGTGATTGGTTTAGATCCAGCTCATACACCCTTGATGTATGTTTCTGGAACTAGTTGAAGGAACCCCGTGACAGTCAATCATGCCTGATGATTTTCAGTCCTAGTTGAAGGAACCCCGTGACAGTCAATCATGCCTGATGATTTTCAGTCCTAGTTGAAGGAACCCTGTGACAGTCAATCATGCCTGATGATTTTCAGTCCTAGTTGAAAGAACCCCGTGACAGCCAATCATGCCTGATGATTTTCAGTCCTAGTTGAAGGAACCCCGTGACAGTCAATCATGCCTGATGATTTTCAGTCCTAGTTGAAGGAACCCCGTGACAGTCAATCATGCCTGATGATTTTCAGTCCTAGTTGAAGGAACCCCGTGACAGTCAATCATGCCTGATGATTTTCAGTCCTAGTTGAAGGAACCCCGTGACAGTCAATCATGCCTGATGATTTTCAGTCCTAGTTGAAGGAACCCCGTGACAGTCAATCATGCCTGATGATTTTCAGTCCTAGTTGAAGGAACCCCGTGACAGTCAATCATGCCTGATGATTTTCAGTCCTAGTTGAAAGAACCCCATGACAGTCAATCATGCCTGATGATTTTCAGTCCTAGTTGAAAGAACCCCATGACAGTCAATCATGCCTGATGATTTTCAGTCCTAGTTGAAGGAACCCCGTGACAGTCAATCATGCCTGATGATTTTCAGTCCTAGTTGAAAGAACCCCGTGACAGCCAATCATGCCTGATGATTTTCAGTCCTAGTTGAAAGAACCCTGTGACAGCCAATCATGCCTGATGATTTTCAGTCCTAGTTGAAAGAACCCCGTGACAGTCAATCATGCCTGATGATTTTCAGTCCTAGTTGAAAGAACCCAGTGACAGTCAATCATGCCTGATGATTTTCAGTCCTAGTTGAAAGAACCCTGTGACAGCCAATCATGCCTGATGATTTTCAGTCCTAGTTGAAGGAACCCCGTGACAGTCAATCATGCCTGATGATTTTCAGTCCTAGTTGAAAGAACCCTGTGACAGCCAATCATGCCTGATGATTTTCAGTCCTAGTTGAAAGAACCCCGTGACAGTCAATCATGCCTGATGATTTTCAGTCCTAGTTGAAAGAACCCCGTGACAGCCAATCATGCCTGATGATTTTCAGTCCTAGTTGAAGGAACCCTGTGACAGTCAATCATGCCTGATGATTTTCAGTCCTAGTTGAAGGAACCCTGTGACAGTCAATCATGCCTGATGATTTTCAGTCCTAGTTGAAAGAACCCGTGACAGTCAATCATGCCTGATGATTTTCAGTCCTAGTTGAAAGAACCCCGTGACAGTCAATCATGCCTGATGATTTTCAGTCCTAGTTGAAAGAACCCCGTGACAGTCAATCATGCCTGATGATTTTCAGTCCTAGTTGAAGGAACCCCGTGACAGTCAATCATGCCTGATGATTTTCAGTCCTAGTTGAAGGAACCCCGTGACAGTCAATCATGCCTGATGATTTTCAGTCCTAGTTGAAGGAACCCCGTGACAGTCAATCATGCCTGATGATTTTCAGTCCTAGTTGAAGGAACCCCGTGACAGTCAATCATGCCTGATGATTTTCAGTCCTAGTTGAAAGAACCCTGTGACAGTCAATCATGCCTGATGATTTTCAGTCCTAGTTGAAAGAACCCCGCGACAGTCAATCATGCCTGATGATTTTCAGTCCTAGTTGAAAGAACCCTGTGACAGTCAATCATGCCTGATGATTTTCAGTCCTAGTTGAAAGAACCCCGCGACAGCCTATCATGCCTGATGATTTTCAGTCCTAGTTGAAAGGGTTACAGTGCTGATAAAACTCAAACACAGATTGAGTAAGGAATGTCTGTCACATAAAACAGGGTTTGTTTTTAGAAGATATTTAGAAGATATAAGGCTTTTTCTTGGCAGTCGTTCCCAGTCTGCATCAGAAGGAACTTACCAGGGAAGGATTGTTTCAATTAAATTGAAATGTAACTTAAGTAAATATCATCACAGCGATTTAATCTTGGAACACTGACATACCCTTTATTTACTGAGTAATGGTACATATTATCGGAACTCTGGGACATGGTTCTATTTTGATATGTCACGTCTCACTCTCACAGCATATTTAGCTCTTTCACCAATATACATTTAGGTTTCCGCTCTCAGAGAGAAGACTGTAAATGTGAACTCCTTTTCTGGCCAAAGCTGTGTGAGCGATCTTAGTCGGACTATCAATTTCACCTTGTACATAACACAAACTGCTCATGCTAAAAGCAACAATGAAAATGGAGACCTAACTCATCAACATGCCAATACTGCATACTATTGAGGTCAGGGGTCAAGGGATGTTCACTTCTGTGAGTATAGATTACTTGTCGTCATGGTGACATATTATGGCATTCCTGCACGCCATAGCTCGAGGTGATTGGAAATGCAAGAAGGTATGAAGAGGTCCATTTTCGGTCTCAGAGTCCAATCTCTTCTTTTGATTCCATTCAGACTTCGACATGCTTTGGAAACTCTATCCAGCATTGGATGACACGGGATGAAAAGGCAATATAAAAGATATCCAGCTTTCATGTCAAAAGAGATGTATTTTTTCAACATCCATTTCCCCAATAATGACTCAATGTTGTTAGTTCTGTAGGCTATATCCAGTTAGTTATGTAGGCTATATCCAGTTAGTTATGTAGGCTATATTCAGTTAGTTATGTAGGCTATATTCAGTTAGTTATGTAGGCTATATTCAGTTAGTTATGTGGCTATATTCAGTTAGTTATGTGGCTATATCCAGTTAGTTATGTAGGCTATATTCAGTTAGTTATGTAGGCTATATCCAGTTAGTTATGTAGGCTATATCCAGTTAGTTATGTAGGCTATATCCAGTTAGTTATGTAGGCTATATCCAGTTAGTTATGTAGGCTATATTCAGTTAGTTATCAGGCTATATCCAGTTAGTTATGTAGGCTATATTCAGTTAGTTATGTAGGCTATATTCAGTTAGTTATGTAGGCTATATTCAGTTAGTTATGTAGGCTATATCCAGTTAGTTATGTAGGCTATATTCAGTTAGTTATGTAGGCTATATTCAGTTAGTTATGTAGGCTATATCCAGTTAGTTATGTAGGCTATATCCAGTTAGTTCTGTAGGCTATATCCAGTTAGTTATGTAGGCTATATCCAGTTAGTTATGTAGGCTATATCCAGTTAGTTATGTAGGCTATATTCAGTTAGTTATGTAGGCTATATTCAGTTAGTTATGTAGGCTATATTCAGTTAGTTATGTAGGCTATATTCAGTTAGTTATGTAGGCTATATTCAGTTAGTTATGTAGGCTATATTCAGTTAGTTATGTAGGCTATATCCAGTTAGTTATGTAGGCTATATTCAGTTAGTTATGTAGGCTATATCCAGTTAGTTATGTAGGCTATATCCAGTTAGTTCTGTAGGCTATATCCAGTTAGTTATGTAGGCTATATCCAGTTAGTTATGTAGGCTATATTCAGTTAGTTATGTAGACTATATCCAGGTTATGTAGGCTATATTCAGTTAGTTATGTAGGCTATATTCAGTTAGTTATGTAGGCTATATCCAGTTAGTTATGTAGGCTATATCCAGTTAGTTATGTAGGCTATATTCAGTTAGTTATGTAGGCTATATCCAGTTAGTTATGTAGGCTATATTCAGTTAGTTATGTAGGCTATATCTAGTTAGTTATGTAGACTATATTCAGTTAGTTATGTAGGCTATTGTAACGTCGTTGGTCTGTTGAATGAAGAGAGTCAGACCAAAATGCAGCGTGTAGGTTACTCATGACTTTAATGAAATATATCGCGGTACATGAAATAACTGAATAACGAAAACAACAAACGAAACGTAAACTAATACAGCCTATCTGGTGACTACTACACAGAGACAGGAACAAACACCCACAAATTACAACGCGAAAGTCAGGCTGTCTAAATACGGTTCTCAATCAGAGACAACGACAAGCACCTGACTCTGATTGAGAATCGCCCCAGGCAACCAAGCCTAACTAGACACACCCCTAATCATACACAATCCCAATTAATACAAACCCCAATACGAAACCCAACATATAAACCCATGTCACACCCTGGCCTACCCAAACATATACCAAAAACACAAAATACAATGACCAAGGCGTGACAGCTATATCCAGTTAGTTATGTAGACTATATCCAGTTAGTTATGTAGGCTATATCCAGTGAGTTCTGTAGGCTATATCCAGTTAGTTATGTAGACTATATCCAGTTAGTTATGAAGGCTATATCCAGTTAGTTATGTAGACTATATCCAGTTAGTTATGTAGGCTATATCCAGTTAGGTATGTAGGCTATATTCAGTTAGTTATGTAGGCTATATCCAGTTAGTTATGTAGACTATATCCAGTTAGTTATGTAGGCTATATCCAGTGAGTTCTGTAGGCTATATCCAGTTAGGTATGTAGGCTATATTCAGTTGGTTATGTAGACTATATTCAGTTAGTTATGTGGCTATATTCAGTTAGTTCTGTAGACTATATCCAGTTAGTTATGTAGGCTATATTCAGTTAGTTATGTAGGCTATATCCAGTTAGTTATGCAAGATATATTCAGTTAGTTCTGTAGACTATATCCAGTTAGTTATGTAGGCTATATCCAGTTAGTTATGTAGACTATATCCAGTTAGTTATGTAGGCTATATCCAGTGAGTTCTGTAGGCTATATCCAGTTAGGTATGTAGGCTATATTCAGTTGGTTATGTAGACTATATTCAGTTAGTTATGTAGACTATATCCAGTTAGTTATGTAGGCTATATTCAGTTAGTTATGTAGGCTATATCCAGTTAGTTATGTAGGCTATATTCAGTTAGTTATGTAGGCTATATCCAGTTAGTTATGCAAGATATATCCAGTTAGTTATGTAGGCTATATCCAGTTAGTTATGCAGGATATATTCAGTTAGTTATGTAGGCTATATTCCGTGAGTTATGTAGGCTATATTCAGTTAGTTATGTAGGCTATATTCAGTTAGTTATGTAGGCTATATTCAGTTAGTTATGTAGGCTATATCCAGTTAGTTATGTAGGCTATTAGTTAGTTAGTTAGTTATGTAGGCTATATTCAGTTAGTTATGTAGGCTATATTCAGTTAGTTATGTAGGCTATATTCAGTTAGTTATGTAGGCTATATTCACTTAGTTATGTAGGCTATATTCAGTTAGTTATGTAGGCTATATTCAGTTAGTTATGTAGGCTATATTCAGTTAGTTATGCAAGATATATTCAGTTAGTTATGTAGGCTATATTCAGTTAGTTATGGGGCTATATTCAAGATATATTCAGTTAGTTATGTAGGCTATATTCAGTTAGTTATATTAGGCTATATTCAGTTAGTTATGTGGCTATATTCAGTTAGTTATGTA
>NW_025746760.1:0-45000 GCF_021184085.1 Oncorhynchus gorbuscha
ATTCGGTTCCCGACGTTCACCAAAAAGATCCGTTCGTTCGCGAACTACCCATCACTACTGTCAGCTGAGAGCCGGGGGGGAGGAAGAAAGATGGAAGGGAACAGAGACGAAGCAGAGAAATGTATAAATATAGCCACTAAAGCTCTTGAAGCAGGAGACAAAGACAAGGCGGTGAAATTCTTAAACAAAGCAGAGAAGCTCTTTCCAACCTACAAAGCGAAAGGTAAATATCTACGTTACCATATTTCAGTTCATTAGCCACGTTAGTTAGCTCGTTACACATTAAACACTGATTTAAAATACGATTTGGGAACTTGCCTTGGAATATAGTCACTTGCAATACACGGATAATACGCAAACGAATACATGATGAACTGGTTAAGTAACGTCATTAACGCTTTAAACTGCTCTGGGCAAAGGAAGAAGTGACGTTTCTTTAAATTGCTAACTAACGTTAGCATGCTATCAGTGTGTACTATGTCGCTAACGTTAACTACTTGACATTGTACATTTCTTGTATTTGTTGATTTGATAAGGTTGACATCATCCACGGTTAAATGTCTCACTTGACAAGCTGTTTCATTTTATAGTTATGTTTTAGCTCATTGACGAATGTGGACTGGCTATGCTAACTAGCCAATTGGCAAAGCTATTGCTAACTATCATTTACAAACTTTAGTTAGCCTGAGCTAGCTAAACGTTGGATTGCCAACTAATTCAGTTTTGCATTATGTGGTCAGTGGGCAAGTTCCCAATCTGGGATATTATCTCCCCCACATGTATGGTATTTCTCTTTCGTAATAACAAGGTCAACTGGCTAAGCAGGTGATTCCTATGCACCAGTAAGTTAGCCAGCCAGGGGTTGTTTCCAGTGTCCCCATGACAGAAATGTAATTTAAAAATGGGTATCAATGTAGGCCTGATACTAGCTCAGTAAGGGACTTGGCTAACTAGCCGGACACAAGCCATGCCACAGCTGCGGTGGTATTGATACATGGTGATGATCCAGCAGCTACCTCGGGCCATAAGCAACTGATCTGCTTATTGCTCTCAGCTGCCGTGATGTTTGTAATTCATTGCTTTGTCTGTTGAAAAGTGCTTGTCTGTAATCAAACACTTATGTTTTGTGAGTGAATCGTGTCCTTGCAGAGGCTGCTTGCATTATGGTCAATTGTGCAGCCTGCAACCTACCAATCATATTTTAAAAGCTTCTGAAATGGTCAATACTAGTATGTCAGGCAGGAGACATATTTACCTTGTTATGAAGGTAAATGGCAATTTCCACAGCAGCCATATATAATAGAATACATATTAGCTGAACGGTTGGCTATGTGACAGTTGACAGCAATTATTCCTCATGTTGGCTTAACTCTCACATCATGCAGTTAAACATGACTGTTTACATTCACTAGGAACATTTAGTTGTAGTGAATACTCGAGGTTTGGTTAAAATAGTGTTTATAATGGTCACCAAGGAGATGGCTATAGCAGCCTATTCACCTCACTCAAATCAATGTTTAGTTGGTAATGTTCATGGGATACAGCAGGTGCAAACAGTACAGTGAAATGCTTACTTGCGAGCTCTTCCTCACCAATGCCTTATTCACTATAAAAAATGGAAGGAAGTAGAAAAGTGGCTGTCTCAACTTCTGCTGAGAATCATTTTTTGGAAATTGAGGTAATGTGGCTCTTGCAGGATGAGGTAAGGGGGTTTGTAGGGATTCCACTGTCAGCAGATGAGGTAACGTGGCTCGTGCAGGACGAGAAGGTGTTTGTAGGGACTCCATTGAGCGCAGAGGAGGTAACGTGGCTCGTGCAGGATGAGGTTAGAGGGATGAACAGGCTTGTCCACCTAAATCCCTTAATTGAATGATTGACCCAGAGCTGAGGAACAATGGTAGCACATAAGCCAGAGCTAAGCTGGGGCCACGGTAAGGAATGATGGGGCAGTGGGCCAGGGAACCATCATCCTATTCACTTTTAATTTCAGTTTTTATTTATTTCATTAACTCACAACAAGAAAGAATAGTGGATTCAAGGAAGATTCAGGAAGATTGCATCTTGATTGAAGAAAAACAGCCACAGTCTTCAGTTCAGTGTCATGCAATAATACATTTACTACTTCAACCATTAAGATGAGTATCTTTCCGACATGCCAGTATTCTCACTCTGGGGTGTCTATCCAACAGTTACCTGTGTGAACTTTCACACTAATTGCAGAGTTGTATTGCACAGTCTGGGTGCTGCCAGAGAGCACAGTGATGCACTAGGCAGTATACTCAGGCTGTTGCTTAGGCTGCTGCTGCAGTGGTCATGGGTAGACTGACACAGAGCGCTGCTTTGTGTCATTGGAAAACTTAGCACATTCTCATTGAGCAACCAGAGCTGGATATATTCGCCTGCGGCTCTCATGGAAGCATGACCAGATCTCAACTACAGCTCGTCTATGGAAGCCAACTGGATGCTGGGAACAATGTAACCTTAGTTTCTGTGTGAACCGCTGATGTTCCCCTTGCATGGTGGTCTGACTTTCAAGAGCCTAGTGTTTCGCCCTGTAAGATTGAGTGCCAGTTTTCCAGAACCAGATTAAGACTAGGCCTTGACTAAAAAAAACACTTTCGATTGAAAATGAGAACGCTTTTTAGTCGAGGACCTGTCTTTAATCTGGTTCTGTGAAATTTGCCTTTGAAGTGCTTAGCTTAGTCTCTCTCTCTTTCTGAATGTGCCACGTCATGCTTTGTTCTGTCTTCTCTCTTCCCTCCTAGCCTTGTTGGACACCTTGACGAGGAACGGCAGCTCTGCGGGGAATGGCACACTGCAGACAGCGTACTGCAGACAGCTCCTCGGAGAGCACCAAGGCCCGGGCTGGTGGGCAGGACCAGGAGGCCGGAGGGGCGAGCCCAGCACCAAGGGCTTCACCAAGGACCAGGTGGAAGGAGTGCAGAGGTGAGCAGGAGGCTTTGACTTGTTTTCCACTTGATTGCTCACTCGCGTAATCGGTTTGGGATTGGCTATCTGTTTGTAAAATCTCTGTTCCGCCTCTCTGACGGCCGTATGGTATGATCCTCTGTCCCACTTTTCATGTGTGCAGCATGCAGGCCTGTGTGTAGTTGTGTTGCTTCACTCTGGTGCATTCTCATGTGGCGATTAGGGCGGGAGAGCCACTTTCAGCCTGGTTGGGGTTGTTGACCCTGAGTTTTTGTAATCAATGTGAATTTAGGAGACTGACACTTTGGGTGTTCTTTTTTCGTATGACTACCTGTTAAGATGAGGAAATGGTGGATTGTAAAATTCACCTACTCACCTGAATTTCCTGTTGCATGTGTGTGTAAAATAGATCATAAGTTACATTTTTTATTAACCTGATTGGTTCTTCTCACAACAGGAAATTGATAAGGATCTGTCACATGTCGTGTGAGCATGCTCTCACACAAATCAGATGTATTTTAGATGAAACTGGAAGTATATCCTTCACACCAAAAATAATTAACCCATGTACTCCAAGTCATTCTGTCTCAATTGAGGGACCATTAGTCAGTGCTTTATGCTTAACATTCTGACAGTAACCGGTCCTTCGAAACCGGATGATGACTGAACCAAAGACAGGTGAAATGGAGGCGGAGAGGGAAGAACTGTCTCCACTGGAAGGAAGAAGAGGAGGAGAGAGAGCAGCTGAGGGAAAGGTCTTGGAACAAAGGAAATATCCAGGAGCTAAGCCTAAGGCAACAAAGGCTTCATCCTCAACCACCAGCAGAACCAGGCCAGCACCTGGTTATCTTAAGGATTATGTGGTCGAGGTTCCGACATCAAAGGGCAAGCCCACCAGAGCTCAAAGTGTTGCTGGATCAACTATACGTTTCAGCCATCAACCATCCCCTTTGAGCCAAGGACCGGAAACTGCTTTGGAGCAGGAAAGTGGTCTACAGGAAGAACCCATGGAGGTGACTCCCACAGCACAGGTCGACCAGCTTCCTGAGGCAGGCTCCGCTCACCCCTTAACTAATGGGAAATCGTGAAGCACTCTAGACGGAGTGGAAGTTTGACCTGTAGATACCCCTTTGAAGTGGCCATGGCAGCCGCCATTCACTAGCCCTCAGCGATTCACAGACCGCTGTCCTACAAGACAGGATGAAACTATTAGCTTTGGAGGAAATTGAGCATCAGATTGAGGAGGAACGACAGGCTGATGAACGATGTCACCAATTGATGTGCAGGCCCGTAGAGCTCTACAGGAACGGGAATTCATTGCCAAGGACCTGGCACAGCAGCGACTGCACTGTCAAGCCAGAAGGGATTTGGAGGAGGCACGGATGGTCTCATCCTTCCTGGAGAGGAACGAACAGGGAGTTTACCTGACCACCCCTCCACATGGACCTAACCTGTCTGCCTTTCTTTCCCAATCTTCCCCTGGTACCCCATGGCATACAGTCCCCGGAGGCTCCAGGGTCAACAGCCAGCACGCGGGGGACAGGCCGCTCCACCAAAGCCCTCTCTGCCAGTGACACAAGTTAGCATTCCCCCATCTGGACAAAGCATCACTTCTTCGCTTTTCCGCCACTACCAACCACGGCAAATCGTTCCTCTCGGCCAGGCCAGGCCAGTCCTCAAACATCAGGTGGGAGGGCTCTCACCCAATTCCGGCTGCCACCAATGGAGGGTCTGGGACAGTAGAGGACCGGCCCAATGAGGCCACAGTGGGTTCATCAGAAGTCCCTGGTTTATCCTTCATGCAACCAGAAGAGGGAGCCAACATTATGAAACTTCTAGTAGCCTCAGCCTATGGAATTCCCAGACCCAAACTGCCATACTTTGAGAGCAGAAAGGAGAGTGAATTTGTCCTTTTGGAAATGGCATTGGAGAGCCTACACGGTATTCAGTCATCTGTCAGAACGCTACAAATACCAAGTACTAATGGATCATTTACGGTTTCCCAGTGCATACATGCTGGCCCAACTTTATGCACTCAGCAACACCATACACTGCAGTTCTCCAGGCCCTGAAGGCCAGATATGGTGAGCCACGCCAGCTAGTCCAGAATGAACTAAACAACATCCTGAACACGTTTCCAATTAGGCTAACCTGTACTAGCCTGATCCCCTAGTCTTTTACCATGGTAAGACCCCCATACCTTACGCCTGGGCTCTGAAATCCATGTCCTCTCAAACCCTTTTACTAACCTGTGGATCAGGGGTCTCCAACCTTTTCTAGTGTAACAGTATAACTTTAGACCGTCCCCCGCCCATACCCGGGCGCGTACCAGGGACCCTCTGCACACATCAACAACAGTCACCCACGAAGCATCGTTACCCATCACTCCACGAAAGCCGCGGCCCTTGCAGAGCAAGGGGAACTACTAATTCAAGGTCTCAGAGCAAGTGACGCCACCGATTGAAACGCTATTTAGCGCGCACCGCTAACTAAGCTAGCCGTTTCACATCCGTTACACTAGCATGAGAGCTACTTTTTAAAAAATCAGCAGCGCAAGGTGTATTATTTTCTAGCTATCAAATGGGCACATTCTTCTCTCCCTGCAACTCTCTTCCCTGGTCCTTAGTGTAAGAGAGAAAGTAGTGTTCTGTTTTCTGTCAATATATCTGGTAAAATAATTAAGCAATAAGGGCTGAGGAGGTGTGGTAATGGCGAATATACCACGTCTAAGGGCTGTTCTTAGCACGACGCAACATGGAGTGTCTGGACACAGCCTTTAGCCATGGTATATTGGCCATATACCACAAACCCCGAGGTGCCTTATTGCTCTTATAAACTGGTTACCAAAGTAATTATAACAGTAACATCTTTTTGTATACTTTCTGATATACCATGGCTTTCAGTCAATCAGCATTCAGGGCTCAAACCACCCAGTTTATAATGGTTAATAAACAACTCGAAGGGGGGCCCTATTAAAATCTGTCATTCCGCTCCCAAAATAAATGGACTATTTTCCCAAAATTATATTCTGTTAAATTTTTCACTCTTAAAATTATTTTTGTTCATAGACAACCAACGGAATGGGATGTTCTGAGTCCATGTGAATGCTTAAATCACATCTCAAGACTATTTTAAAAATTGTAATTGCACTTTTGGCGTTTTAATTTATGCATCTAGTGATTGGGGAATTTGCCATCTATAACGTGCCGGTCTAGCGATGGTTCTCTACTACTCATTTCATGGCAAAGTTTGCAAATGAGAAATAATAGATATAAATGATATACTTACTCATGATATATTTTTAATTTGAACATGTAGATAGGTAGCCTAGCTTACAAAACTAAAACTATTTAATTTATGGATCAAGCCTTAGTAATCATTCTGATCTTTGCAGTTAATGTTTAAGTGATGGTTTTGGGTACTGTATTTATGGCAACCCACAAGACAGTTATGACATCCACTGGCTACACACAGAGTGATAAACTCACGCACCACATAGACACACAGGCAATATTGCTGGAAATGAATTGGCAGATATTGCCTTATTTAAAAAAAAAAAAAAAAAAATTAAACAATTGTTTGTTAATAGTGGATAACCAGGGGTGGGATAATGTTGCGTTGATTAGATATTAGCTGGGAGTTTACGGTGTCTGATACTTGTGAGATTGTTTGACAGTTTGCGGTGGAACAGGTGAAAGTCAGGTGATGTTAAACGATTCATTGTGTCCAGATGCCCATCCTGGTTTAAAGCAGTGGTATTCAACGTCTGGGTCAGTGTAGTCGCCCAAAATAAACCTTTTTTTTTGTTTTTGTTTTAAATTACGGGGGGACTAGATTATTATTTGGGACAATATACAATTGTTGCTGGGAATCATTTGAGAAATATAATTTTACTGAGTAAATATATGTATTGGGTTCTTTTGATAAGAGATGAAAAGGCTATGAATTGAAGGTTATTTGTTGATGTAAAAATGAGATTTTCCAGATTACAGCTGTCATTAGATTTTTTTTTTTTTTTGGGGGGGGTGGGTGGTCGTGAGAAATGTTAAAATAAGCTATGGTTTAAATGCCAGGATGTTATACTCATTTCGGCTCATCTACTTGCATTCGGTGCGCACTATACATTGGAAGGGGGGCTGCAAGGGATTGGCTACTTGAAGAGAACTTGGGCCCAACAAAGCTACTTATTTGGGAAGATGCTAAATGATGAAGCTTCTGCGTGGCGTTTCAAATGTAGGCTAAGTAGAGTTTGTTCTCCTTAAAATGATCACAAGTATTGCATCGTAGGCTACATCTTTGAAAACGGTGGAATTTCTGGCTTCTGTTTCTTGTTCTCTTGGCCATCAGCGCTTTAATAATAAACCATCTTTTGTCAATGTGTCTGCACTAGGGACTCGGGATGTGGCTGCATTATTGATGTCATGTTAATCAGGCCTTTTGATTTGAACAGATAGATAGGTAGCCTACAAAACAAACTATTTAATTTATGGATCAAGCCTTAGCAGTCATTCGGATCTTGTTCCCAATGATCAGTGCTTTGTTACTGTCCAGCGGTTCTGAATTTGCGATTCACCTGACAGTTTTTTCTTCTTCTGTTCAATAGGCTTTTGATTTGAACATTTTGAGTTCTTGTGTGTGTACTAAACCATTTAATTTATATATGCTACAGCACTTTGATTTCACTAATATTTTGAAATTGAACTAAATGATCTGTTTCTGTCTTCAGTCCTTTTTAAATGAGAGATAACATATGTCAAACTCATTCCATGGAGGGCAGAGTGACTGGGTTTTCACTTTTCCCTTGTACTTGATTAATGGTCACTGATTAGTAAGGAACTCCCCTCACCTGGTTGTCCAGCTCTTAATTCAACAGAAGAAGAACAAACAGCAGACACTAGGCTATAAATGGAATGAGTTCTACACCACTGGGCTATATGCTCTACTGCAGTATAGGTTGAATGTGATAGGCCTACTGAGGCTGGTTAGAGAGACTATAACTCCATTCCTGTTTTGAGAAATTAATCAAATTGGCTATTATCAGGTTGGTTAATGCGATTCATTTCTGTTGAATTGGGGGGGGGGATTGACCCGCATGCAGCCCCACCCACTCGGCCAATCAGTAGCCACTACTGTGTTGTGACACACTGCACACTTTTTACTGAACGGTACGTGCTAAATAGTATGTTAGCTAGTATGGGTCTTTGGCCACTGTTGTTGGACCCTGAATCATACCAACCATGGGGGAGGGGTGTTCTAGAATGATCTCCCTTGAGAGTTCTTGTTAAACACCTCTTTCTGTGTCACTGTTTCATCATTGCTGTCCCCATAGGCCAGAGTTAGGTGGCTGGGACTGGGAGCTCCAAGCGACTGATGTCCCTGCTGAACAGAAGTGTTGCTAATAATGGGCCGAGTGTAGCCTAGGCCTCCACCACCTTCCCGAGCGAGGTCGTCTGACGGCAGTTAGATGGTTCTATTGGGCTCCGTGTTTTGTTTTCTCTAGCATCTTTATGGTTTGTTAATTAACCCTGCAGTTGACCTACAGGATCATCCAGTGTGGTGTACTCAGAGGGGTTAAACTTCTCTACTGTACTATGAGCCAGCCAATAACACACTTTATGTAGAGAAGGCTGCTGTTGAAACACTTACTCAGCTCAACATTTTGTAGTTTGGTTTGAAGTTGAAGCCTGTGGAATATTTGCAGTGTTTGCTGAGCTAATGACAGCAGACGGGTTGTCTGTGTATTTGTATGCAAGTCTTTCATGGCAGAGCTGTTTGGGTGGTTTGTTGTGGTCTGCTTTGTGCCATTGTGTGTGTGTGGGCCGTTAATCAACTGCCCAATGAGGACACTGCAGTGTTCTACACACCATACTACCCCTATGGGAACCTCCGACTCGGCAAGGTGCCCATAAGGCCAGTGAGAGGGGAAAGGAGAGGGACTGAGAGAGTGAGACAAAAGAGAGCTGTGACACATCTCGTTATGGCAACACTCACATAGTGCTTGGTAGGCCTGACCAACATCTAGTCCCATTGTAAAGAGCATAAGAAGGTATGTTTGTTTACTAAGATGCTGTGTTTGTTTAGAGACTAACTTGTATTTATTGTTAAAACAGGCCTACATGCAATGTAGGGTTTAACCTCCAATTGAAAGGTACACAGTGACATCAGCATATATTTGATATTCTAATTGAATGTTAATGTAACAGTCTGGCAAGTATCTCAGGTGGTTCTCCTTGGAGACTGGAGGCAATCTCTCTTCTGCAGGTCATGCAATCCACTCTGTGTATTGCGTTTGAACTCTCCTGCTCTGTTCTGCCACCAATGTTGATTTGCCCTCTTGTGGTTCCAAATGGTACTCCAGGAGCACAGTTTTCTAAACCCAGAGGCGCAACATTGCGAGACTTCCTGAACGCTTGCGAAACATACCAGAAGTGAAAATTATTCACTTGGATGTTTATTTTCTCTAAATGTAAAGGCACAACCTAGATACTTTCCAAACACTAGTTCTTGAAGCAAAACATATCCATTAGAGGTTTTTTGTATTGCTTTTGGGCCAAATGTGATCTGTGCTACAACCCTCATGATTAATTAGATCCACTGCATTGTAATGAACTAGGTCTGTTTCCTGGACATGTGTAACATAGCCCTGATGAATCACTCACTGTCATCTCTCTTAAAGGATAAAGCGGTGTAAGGACTACTATGAAGTCCTGGGCACCAGCAAGGAGGCCAATGAGGAGGAGCTGAAGAAAGCCTACAGGAAACTAGCACTCAAGTTCCACCCAGACAAAAACCAAGCCCCTGGAGCTACAGAGGCCTTCAAAAGTAAGAAGTTTCACATGCATTGTTTTTGTGTTCGGTGCCAATCACAGGGCGCGATGCAGACTGATCAAAGACTGGAGAGAGCAGAGGAGAGGGGAGAGGTATGCATGTCTGGCATCTACAGGGGTGGCAGGGTAGCCTAGTGGTTAGTGTTGGACTAGTAACCGAAAGGTCAGCTCGGGGATTTGAACTTGCAACAAGGTACATATCTGTCGTTCTGCCCCTGGACAGGCAGTTAACCCACTGTTCCTAGGCTGTCATTGGAAAATAAGAATTTGTTCTTAACTGACTTGCCAAGTTAAATAACTAAAAATGTGGCTGTAATGTCGGCTACAGGTCTTCACGGATCCACCTGTACACGATTTCGGGACCCGGGCGAGTCACAGGTCTGGGTCGGATCATATATGATTGACATAGGTCTCGGGTATGTGTAAATTTAACCAACTTGTCCGGAAGGTACAAATCCGACTGCAACTTCTGCAGTAGAGGGAGAGATTGTATCATTTATGCTGCTGCTCTTGTTTTCACGAGTGGCGGGTGTAGGTTGTTGGCCAATCATTAGTCATCAAAGTGGCAATGGGCTACAGCCATTGAGCCTTACTCCGTGTGTGGCAAAAGTTAGGAGATATCTAATCAATGGAATTAAAATGACTGAGTTAAAGGAGAAGAATAACCAATAGGTAGGCAGGCTGCTACTTATCTGAATTGAATTGTTTGTAACTGTAGGATCAGGAAGCGTATGCACTGCAGCCTCAGCCTACCTTAACCAGCTTTTCCCAGTTTGATGCAGTTAAAACGGACACTACGTAATCATGTTTGATGATAAATAATTGAGCTATGGCAGCTATTAGTCTACTATAGTGCCAGTCAGCTTGGTTGGTTGCCGTCTCTCCCTCCCGCCTGCTAGAATGGTCTCTCACTCAGCTCTGGTTAATAAAGTAGCTTTCAAAAATGACTTCTTCTGCTTCCCTCACTGATCGGACCGGGTCTGGAACAAGTGAGCCCCTACAGCATTGTTAGCAGCATAAATTTGACCTGCCATTAATTGAATTGGAATAGATTGAGGACTGGCAGAGTATCTCCGTCTGCCCCCCCCCCCGACGTAAAGTTTGCAGATCAGTGTTAAATGGAGCATCGGATCCGGGCCAATGTCTACTTTTTTGCTGACTTAATGTGACACTTATTGACCATGAGTGTGTTGTGGTTCAAACAGAGATCGGCAACGCGTACGCCGTGCTTAGCAACCCGGACAAGAGAAAGCAGTATGACCTCACGGGGGCAGAGGAGCCGACCAGCCCTGGCCACGCCCACAGCCAAGGGTTTGACTTCCACCGGGGCTTCGAGGCCGACATCACTCCCGAGGACCTCTTCAACATGTTCTTCGGAGGAGGATTCCCCTCTTGTAAGAGACACTCATACAATTTGAAGTTCATTTCATCCAGTGGTTGCAGAGTTTGTCTCAATGTTTAATAAACAAGTCTTAATTCATTACATCAATTAAACACAATTGTCTTGCTCAAACATGAATGTTTATTAAATGAGTATTGTATTGCAAGTCTTTGCCGAGTCACTAACAGGGTACCTCCTCTCCACAGCGGCTGCCCACACGTTCACCAACGGCAGGGCGCGATACAGCCAGCAGACGGACCAAAGGCGGGAGAGAGCAGAGGAGAGGGGAGAGGTATGTAATGTTATGTTATGTATGTATGTCTGGCATCTACACTGCCAGATGTATACTGTGACTGTCAATATAATACCTACTGAGTCTGGGGTAACTTCAGGTCAGACTTCCATAGCAGATCCCCCCTCTACAAGCTATGGGAGTCTCGGCAGCATATTGCAGGCTCTGTTTTAGTGAAGGACGCAACCGTTCCAACCTTGACTGGGATGAGCTCTAGTTAATTTTGGTGTGCTACATAGTAAAGCAGGGAAACATGCAAAGTCACTAACAGGACAGTACATGTCTTAAAATATTAAATAGTAATATATGCCATTTAGCTGACTCTATTATCCCAAGTGGCTTAGTCATGCGTGCATACATTTTACGTATGGGTGATCCTGGGAATCAAACCCACTATCCTGCTGTCGCAAGTGCCATGCTCTACCAACTGAGCTGCAGGACAAAATAGTGTATGCTTAGTGATTTTTGTAATCTGTTTTCCAGGGAGGGTTCTCCATGTTTATCCAGCTGATACCCATCGTTGTACTGATCCTGGTGTCCATCTTGAGCCAACTGATGGTGTCTACCCCCCTACAGCCTCTACTCCAGACCGTACGTGTACACACACACATACGCTGGGGTCGTGCTCAGTATGGATCACAGTACTTAAAGGTTTTGCCACAAATGAAAATCTGTGTTCATATTGGACACATCATGCATTTAAGTGGTACCACTCCGTTTCAAAACGTTTTCTCCTACCTGAACACGGCCCAGGCCTTTAATTCTGTACCCCTGCTACACATGCTCTGTGCTGAAAAATACTGTCCAATGGTGACATGGTTGGTGTATGTAACGGACACACCTATCAGTAAAGTACTGATGCATTTGTGTGCGTTTGATCATTCCCATCGCCTCCTCTCTTCACCAGGTATAAAAAGCTATACATCTCTGTTCTCAGAACAGCCGTATGTAACCTGATGCCTGTCCTCTGTCCTCTCCAGGTCCACGGGGCAGACGGTGAAACGGCAGACGGAGAACCTGCATGTGGATTACTACGTCAACAGAGACTTCAAGACCGAGTACAAGGGCTCCAATCTGCAGAAGATTGAGAAGAACGTGGAGGAGGACTACGTGTCTAATGTCAGGAACAACTGCTGGAAGGAGAGGCAGACGAGTAGGTGTCCATCATGCTTCTATTAGTTGGGCGGTATCCAGATGCTCATACCGTTTCTGTACCATACCAGGTACTACCAGAAGTATTAAAACACTTTAGGCAACAGGGATCTTGATCCAGGAGGAGATTATATGTCTCTGCTGTAATCTAGCAACGTACCTACCAAGTTAGAAAACCAAATGCCTAGCTGAAGCTCTGACCTGGATATAATTGATTTGACACAGATTTCTTATAGTTATAAGCAGTGGCGTAGCACGCAGCCCCTGCAGGGTATAATTACAGTGAGGACTTCAATCAAATTAGCCCCATGTAAAGCAATACAAGTTACTCGTACAAAACAGGCATTAATTTCCTCCTATTTTGTGACACAAGCATTCCCTCGACGTAGCTTAGTGTGACATTGTTGATATTGACTGAGTCTTCTGTTCATCTCCCCCTTCTCTCTCAGAAACAGACTTGCTGTATGCTGCTAAGGTCTACAGGGACGACCGCCTGCGTAAGAAGGCTGAGCTGATGACCATGGATAACTGCAAGGAGCTGGACAGACTAAATGACCTGTTCAGAGGGGGCTGAGCCCGCCCGATGCCGCAGGCTCCCACAGGACGCTTTTAGAAGAGCTATATGAATAGATATATAATATGTATGTAAATGTTTTTTTTTTAAGGAAAACCATGGAGATTGAAAGGAGGAAAAATACAAATAATTAGCCTTACCGTTGACGTTCTAAGTTGTCCCCATCCCTCCCCAGTCCCCATCCAGTTCCCATCCCTCCCCCAGTCCCCATCTTTCCATCCTCCTCACCACCCCTCCTCCCTGGGAACTGCCTTGCTGCATCTCAATGAACCAACTGAAGAATAGACCAACCTCCCAAACACTTGAGAACCACAACTTCTTTCTCTTCTATCTTTGCTTGTCTTTTTGTGTTTTCTGGAAATAAGAACCCACTCTGGAAATGAACACTGACTGGAAAAGCAGAAGGCATTGTGGTGGTGCCTCGAGTATTGAAGCGCCAAGCATTCTGCTGTAACAAGCAAATCACCGTCTTCACTCTAGATAACTACTTCACCTGCTTGACTTAAAAAAGATTTGTAGGCTCATCTGGAGATGCTGCCCTCCTTCCAATCCATACATTAGCAGTGCTAGTATTGTGAGGAACCCAGAGAATGCTTCCTAGCTACCACAGTGGAACCCACAGTGGAACCTTGTGTGGAGTTACATGGACCTTGAAGTTCATTCCGCAGATGAAGAAATGACCACTGTCTCACTTGAACTTTTTTTGGCCTGGGAAAAAATGTGAAGTCGGAACCATAATCTTCATCAATTGTATATTTTTCATTTTGAATGTTTGAAAATTTATGGAGTTATTTAAGTAGAAAAACAAGGTTTTTCTTCATTGCTCGATTAATCATTTGAATAAACAATAAATTATTACCAGAAGCAATTTTGATTTGTTTCGAGCACAAGCGCTTGTGCAATTGTGTGTATGAAGCCGATGGAAGGGCAGGTTAAACACCCTTTTAAAATGTGTTCCTAGTACCCAGACTGTAGGCCTATTCTCTCCACATAATATTCTCCCTGGCATACAGATCCATTACTCTAGTAGTTTGTATACAGTCTCACTTTTGTTTTGCAAGAAGCCTTGTTCTCAACCTAATATGGCCTCACCATATTTATGAGGCTTGTAAAAGATGTTGTGGATTTGTATGGCTACATGCTCCAGCTTGGTACTGTGATTCTTAAAACTGAAATGCAACTGAACAAGTCTATTAGAAAGGAGACTTTGCTGTTTTTCCTGGAAGCCCATGAGAATTGTGGTGTTTCTGAAAAATACATAGGTTATAGGCCTACAGTGATTATCACTTGTATTGATCAGTGGTGGGAAAAGTACTCCATTGTCATACTTGAGTAAAAGGAAAGATACTTTTGTAATTGTCTATTAAGGTAAGTCACCCAGTAAAATACTAAGTATTTGGTGTTAAATGTAAATAGTTTTAAATGTAGCAAAACTAAATGGAACTGCTAAAATGTACTTAGGTAGTAATAGTATAAACCACTTCAAATGCCTGTATGTTAAGCAAACCAGCACACTTTTCTTGCCTTTTTTAAATTGACATAACTGGGCACACAGACAATTATTATTGCCTTAAAATAGAAAGTAAGACCATTTCTCAGTAAAAATCAAATCGGTCATGAATATACGTTTGTCCGTGGCATGCATGAACTTCGAACATCTGTGAGCAGTTGAGTGACCACGTGTACTGTAAGTGCAATGTATCTATTGGCACTGATAGGTTTATTGCTGTCACGTGACTAATCCCACATCCGGGAAGGGCATTGCATGACAGGCGATTTGTTGACACCGAATAGGACCAATAGTGTAACATTTGGGAAAGTGTGAAATGATTTTTTTACCGACGTTTGGTGCAGTCATTTAACTTTGGATTCACATGCCGACCAATTGCAACTATTTTCTAGCACCGGTGCTGTCATCATGCATCATAACAGTTGTATCCCGGTTTTTCTCGTTAACTTACTATCTTTCTATGGATTTCTGAGCTGTGTGTCATGTAGTAAGGAACCTGAAACACCGGACTGGCGGATGACTTTAAAAACCATTCGCAATGGGATCCATAACATTGACAAATACCTCAACGTTGCTCTGGACTTATTTGGAGGACAAGATGGACTGTGTCACTATGAATGCAGCGATGGTAAGGTCTCCCAGGCCACACAGTCAGTACTTGTTGGTAATGGAACTAAAAACATGGCCATAACTACTTTGCTTATTATGCAGACAAGCCATTTATTAAAAAGCTCAGTTGAAAGTGATTATGTTCCACAAACAAAGCCATTAAGCTGGTACAGTGCCACCCCCAACACACACTGTAGTTTCTCTGAACAGGTTGTCTCTCTCAACAAGATTAAAGAAGAACTCTGAACACCTCTACCTTTGCTCTTTCCTTGCAGGTTACAAACCAGAACCCCGGCCTGGTTACAAACCAAACCCACCCAATGGATGTGGGTCACCCCTGTTCGGATTCCAGGTGAGCTAGTGTCATGTATGACTGATCTATAGCAATGGTCTTCCCTATTAGTCCAGTGGGGGTGCAGTGTGTGCAGACTGTTTATTGTCACACATATGTGCAGTGAAATGTGTTTTACAGGGTCAGCCATAGTAGGGCGGCTCCCCTGTACAGCGACCACTGTTTATAGGAATGTTTTACAGGGTCAGCCATAGTAGGGCGGCTCCCCTGTACAGCGACCACTGTTTATAGGAATGTTTTACAGGGTCAGCCATAGTAGGGCGGCTCCCCTGTACAGCGACCACTGTTTATAGGAATGTTTTACAGGGTCAGCCATAGTAGGGCGGCTCCCCTGTACAGCGACCACTGTTTATAGGAATGTTTTACAGGGTCAGCCATGTAGGCGGCTCCCCTTACAGAGACCACTGTTTATAGGAATGTTTTACAGGGTCAGCCATAGTAGGGCGGCTCCCCTGTACAGCGACCACTGTTTATAGGAATGTTTTACAGTGTCAGCCATAGTAGGGCGGCTCCCCTGTACAGCGACCACTGTTTATAGGAATGTTTTACAGTGTCAGCCATAGTAGGGCGGCTCCCCTGTACAGCGACCACTGTTTATAGGAATGTTTTACAGGGTCAGCCATAGTAGGGCGGCTCCCTTGTACAGCGACCACTGTTTATAGGAATGTTTTACAGGGTCAGCCATAGTAGGGCGGCTCCCCTGTACAGCGACCACTGTTTATAGGAATGTTTTACAGGGTCAGCCATAGTAGGGCGGCTCCCCTGTACAGAGACCACTGTTTATAGGAATGTTTTACAGGGTCAGCCATAGTAGGGCGGCTCCCCTGTACAGCGACCACTGTTTATAGGAATGTTTTACAGGGTCAGCCATAGTAGGGTGGCTCCCCTGTACAGCGACCACTGTTTATAGGAATGTTTTACAGGGTCAGCCTTAGTAGGGCGGCTCCCCTGTACAGCGACCACTGTTTATAGGAATGTTTTACAGGGTCAGCCATAGTAGGGTGGCTCCCCTGTACAGCGACCACTGTTTATAGGAATGTTTTACAGGGTCAGCCTTAGTAGGGCGGCTCCCTGTACAGCGACCACTGTTTATAGGAATGTTTTACAGGGTCAGCCATAGTAGGGTGGCTCCCCTGTACAGCGACCACTGTTTATAGGAATGTTTTACAGGGTCAGCCTTAGTAGGGCGGCTCCCCTGTACAGCGACCACTGTTTATAGGAATGTTTTACAGGGTCAGCCATAGTAGGGTGGCTCCCCTGTACAGCGACCACTGTTTATAGGAATGTTTTACAGGGTCAGCCATAGTAGGGTGGCTCCCCTGTACAGCGACCACTGTTTATAGGAATGTTTTACAGGGTCAGCCTTAGTAGGGCGGCTCCCCTGTACAGCGACCACTGTTTATAGGAATGTTTTACAGGGTCAGCCATAGTAGGGCGGCTCCCCTGTACAGCGACCACTGGTTATAGGAATGTTTTACAGGGTCAGCCTTAGTAGGGCGGCTCCCCTGTACAGCGACCACTGTTTATAGGAATGTTTTACAGGGTCAGCCATAGTAGGGCGGCTCCCCTGTACAGCGACCACTGTTTATAGGAATGTTTTACAGGGTCAGCCATAGTAGGGCGGCTCCCCTGTACAGCGACCACTGTTTATAGGAATGTTATTACACCTGTCATATCATATATTGCTTTGAATATTTGTGAGCATTGATCTAATGGTCATCTCTTTTGTCTACTCTACAGTTTGACATCGGCATCCCGTCCTTGACCAAGTGCTGTAACCAGCACGACCGTTGCTATGACACCTGTAACCGTGATAAACACGACTGTGACGATGAGTTCCAGGAATGCCTGGAGACCATCTGTAGGAGATTACAGAAGATGTTGGGACTTGCCCAGAGTGTCCAAGGTAAGATGGCAACTGGGTTGTGTTTATTAGGGCATGCAACAGAGAACTTTTTACAACGGAACACGACAATGTGTTTCTTATTGTAGTTGCTGCCAGTTTGTCTGTTTTCTTCCACCCTGTTTCTTTCTGTTTTCTTCCATGTGTTGCCTATTGAACACCACGCTGATTCATATATTGATATGCTCCCAGTGTTGAACACAGGGCAGGACTTGACTCAAGCATTCCTCACAGTTAATTCAATAATGTGCCCACCATCTTGTAGCCTGGTTAAATAATACTGAACCCTGCACTCACCATTGTCAATTGTTTCACTTTCACTTCACTGGTGAGTTCAGCATTCAGTCAGGTTTAACCAGTCTAACAATCTTGCTGGTGCGGAAGATCATACAACTCCCCTTGATGGCATTTCTGGTGAGGTCTATAATTTAGGGTGAGGTCTATATCCATATTAGGGCATGCAACAGAAAACGGGTGGTTCAAGTCCTGAATGCTGATTGGCTGAAAGCCGTGGCATATCATATCATACAACGGGTATGAAAAAACGTGTATTTTTACTGCACCTATTAAGTTGGTAACCAGTTTATAATAGCAATAAGTCACCTTGTTTTTGTGTGTATGGTCAATATATCACGGCTGTGTTGTGTCGTGCATAAGAACAGCCCTTAGCCGTGGAATATTTGCCATATACCACACCCCCTCGGGCCATATTGCTTAATTATAGTACTGCAATGTTGAGGAGCTAGCACAAGCATTTCACTGCACCTTTTATTCCTACTGTAAATTGTGCACGTGACAAATAACATTTGATATTGATTCATTTTTCTGTGCGTTTCATGTCTGTATATAATGATCAAGTCGTGTTTCCATGTCTCTCTCTCTACAGCGTGTGAGAATACTGTGACCCTGCTGTTTGAGGCTGTCATGCACATGGGGTGTAAACCTTACATGGACAGCCAGAGAGACTCCTGCATATGCAAATTTGAAGTCAAGAGGGATCTATGAGCTGCCATCCAGAGGGGATTCTGGAATAGTCAAGCCACCAGAGAAACATTGAAGTCAATACTGTATCTTGGGTTAGAGCTGTGGAAGTTTCCATTGATAACAATGTGCTAAGCCTTGTGAAGGGGCCTGGATGTGCTTTCAATGAATGAACGTTGGGTGATCTGAGTTTTTAAATTGCTATTTGATAATTTTGTAGAATTGTTGTTTAGTGGTTGTTGTCATGTATGTCATTTGTTTGTTCTGCCACACATTTATATGAAGTATAAATTAAGAGAGAATATGAATGAATGAGAATATGAATGTTTATAAAAGGTAAGAAGACATTGAAGACAAATGTATGCACATGATAATAATGCACATAATGATACAGTGATGAGGGTAATGGCTACATTATATTGCCCAGTAAGTGTATTTTGGTTACACTTCTGTAACCGATGTGAAATGGCTAGCTAGTTAGCGGTGGTGCGCGCTAATAGCGTTTCGATCGGTGACGTCACTCGCAAGGGCCGAGGATTTTGGGGAGCGATGGTTGACGATGCTTCGTGGGTGTCAGTTGTCAATGTGTGCAGAGGGTCCCTGGTTCGAGCCCGGCGAGGGTACGAACTAAAGTTATACTGTTACACTTCTCCGCCCATGCATTGGCTATATAGACTGCTTTATTTCGCATGTGTGGATACTGAATATGAGCAGCGAGAACGATGAGAGTGGACACTTGTACATTCTCTTGAACTACGTTTTGCATATAGGTTATAGCCTACATTTTAGGAGGATAATTTGCAGGCAGAGACAAATAAATGGGTAAATAATATTTATTGAAAATGAAAGGTTCGCTCACCATAGCCTATCCGCGCGTTACGCCTTTTCAATAATTTGTATTATTGAACCTTGACTAACGTTGGTTGAGCGTCCTCCACTTCTTTCCATTATCATTTATTTACAGACACTAGTAAACTGTAGTCTAATCATATTTAATGTAATTTTCTTGAAAAGACGACTGCCACTTGATTCTCCCACGCATAGGCAGCCTACTCCATTTCATTGACACCAGACTAATCTCTCGGGGACTAATTCATGTGGACAGATGAAACGGCGAGAATCTGTCAATGCACATGTAGGATTATGTGGTTGATGAGCAACATTGAGGGGTTCAATTAATCTGCCCAGGCGCCCGACAATGCGTGTTTTTTTACCGGGTGAAAGTTGATTGCGTTTGTTTTGGAACCGGCCTGCCTCCCGGGTGTGAAACAGGTGCCCGGTTCAAAGCCCACGGAGAAATCCGCTCAAAACGTAATTAGCAAGGGATACATGGCCGAAAATGCCGTAACAATCAATACATTACAGGATTAAAACATACAACAATATGATCCAGTCCCCAAAAAGCATTTACACTACTCTAACAGTCTCCCATGAACATTTAAATTCATTCAGTGGCACTAACATCTAGATGAAGTATGGATTGTAGACTACACCATACCTCCGGTGCACAAGGTGAGAAGGCAGTCTTGCTTAATAGTGCAAATGTCCTGAGGACTTTAAGTAGCTAGCCTAGTGGTTAGAGCTGTGGGTCAGTAACAGAAAGGTTGCAAGATTGAATCCCCAAGCTGACAAGGTAAACATCTGTCGTTCTGGCCCTGAACAAGGCAATTAACTCACTGTTCCTAGGCCATCATTGTAAATAAGAATTTGTTCTTAACTGACTTGCCTAGTTAAATGTTTGTTTTTTAAAGTAGCAACTGCCCATCAGACCAGGTATGGTAACTGCTGGTGGTGAAGGAGACCAGACTACAGTCATAGATGAAGAGGGAGTTTACACAAAAGGGTTTAGTAGATGAACACTTACAATCCTCCCAGTAGTTTCTGGTTTTGTTTTTTTGTTGTTTATTTGGACGAATCAGGATTGGGCAAATGCATGCATAAAGTGCTAATCAGCAGTTACATCATTTAAAAATAACGTATAAATTAATGATATGCACACATTGATTCTTGAAGAATAGAATATCATTTATAAATGCATCATGAGCTTAGTTCAACTGGCATACAACATCAAAACCCCAATTATAAGCTTGTTTTACTGCAATGTTTGTAAAGAAATTAAATGTCAAACAAATAGCCTACTGCAGCCTCAAAACATGGTTTAAACTATCATGTTGATATAATGGCTGTTCAGTCCTTGCATCCATAGCTCTGTCTATGATTGAGAGAGGTTACATTCCTCAAGCCCCATCCGTCTGCGTTTTACTGACAACCGCTTTATTATTGTTTTGACTGCTGCTTTAACTGGTGTTGTCACGACTTGATATATACAGAGAAAAGAGTCTGCCCGAGAATTGAACCCTGTGGTACCCCCATAGAGACTGCCAGAGGTCTGGAAAATATGCCCTCCGATTTGACACACTGAACTCTGTCTGCAAAGTAGTTGGTGAATCAGGCGAGGCAGTCATTAGAAAAACCAAGGCTATGGAGTCTGCCGATAAGAATACGATGATTGACGGAGTTGAAAGCCTTGGCCAGGTCGATGAAGACAGCTGCACAGTACTGTCTTTTATCGATGGCGGTTATGATATCGTTTAGTACCTTGAGCATGGCTGAGGTGCACACGTTCCAGCAGGTATATCTCACTGATCATCCCCAAAGCCAACACCTCATTTGGCCGCCTTTCCTTCCAGTTATCTGCTGCCAGTGACTGGAACGAATTGCAAAAATGGCTGAAGTTGGAGACTTTTATTTCCCTCACCAACTTTAAACATCAACTATCTGAGCAGCTAACCAGTCACTGCAGCTGTACATAGTCCATCTGTAAATAGCCCACCCAATCTACCTCATCCCATACTGTTTTTATTTTATTTACTTTTCTGCTCTTTTGCACACCAGTATCTCTACTTGCACATCATCATCTGCTCATTTATCACTCCAGTGTTAATCTGCTAAATTGTAATTATTCGCTCCTATGGCCTATTTATTGCCTACCTCCTCATGCCGTTTGCACACACTATATAGACTTTCTTTTTTCTACTGTGTCATTGACTTGTTTGTGTTATTGGCTTGTTTATTGTTTACTCCATGTGTAACTCTGTGTCACACTGCTTTGCTTTATCTTGGCCAGCTCGCAGTTGCAAATGAGAACTTGTTCTCAACTCGCCTACCTGGTAAAATATATATATTTTTAAAGTGCACACTTAGCTGACATTTGACGTTTGTTGAGCTTTCCTCATTCACAGGCATACTGAAACATGTATTTTGTTTTTACAGTATCCCTCTTCATAATGTCACGCCCCGAAACATGTTTTATATTATACTGAACAAAAATATAAATCGATACCATAAGTCACCTCCAACGTCGTTTTAGAGAATTTGGCATTATGTCCAACCAGCCTCACAACCGCAGACCACGTGTAACCACGCCAACCCAGGAACTCCACATCTGGCTTCTTCACCTAAGGGATCATCTGAGGCCAGCCACCCGGACAAGAGGAATATTTCTGTCTAATAAAGCCCTTTTGTGGGAGAAAAAAATCAGTCTCAGTGGCTTTGCCCCTGCCCAGTCATAAAATCCATAGATCAGGGCCTAATTTATTTTAATTTACTTATATGTACTGTTACTCAGCAAAATTGCTGCATGTCGCGTTTATATTTTTGTTTAGTATATATTTGCCTCTGTTATACGGTTCTCAGTGGCTACAATGTGGCATTATACGGAAGTTGTAACCAGCAACGCTTGACTGCCATGCCCAGTTGCCAATTGTATCCAGTTTTTGAGTAGATCCGCCAATCAGCTTAAAGGGGCGGGAAGTGTCATTCTCCATCAGTTGTTTGTTAAACCGATACATTTTACACTTGCGTGTACACATTGAAAGGAGAGTAGACAGCAACCATGTCGTGTCCAGGGAATAAAGACACTAAAGGTAAGAAAAAGTCCTATTTGGAAGTTATAAAATACTATATGTATGTATTGGTATTAGTAGTCTTGCAGTTTAATGTAATGTTGTGGTCACGGAAATCATATAAGACAAATATGAAAGAAGAACTCTCAGAAGACATTCCGGACCCTCCCTGGGAAAGGAAACAAAAGATTAATACATCACTTGCTGAATGATGTCATGGATTTCACAATTCCCCCTACATGTACTTCGCTTATCTCTAATATGTTTATACGGTGTATGTACCGTAATATGTGTCTGTTTGTACGGCTGTTACAGTAGCCAAGATTGTTGTTCACTGTCAGATGAATCGCGTCACTACGCAATTGCCTGGGGACTAAGTTACTGACAGATAAGCACAGACCAGATTTTATATCAGGTGTTATGTCAATGTTATCAGTGTACAGACTTGTTTCACAGGTCTGTGAAATCTTACTGTATTGTCTCATGTGGGATTTTTGTCTCTTCCAAGTCACAGGAAGCTTGGAAAAAGACAACAAAACATCCCAGACGACAGGTGAGTATGTACGGGCGATATCAGGTTAGGTAGGTCTAGGTGCCCAATGCTTGTAGAGACATATGCAGATGTACATTTAAAACCAAAACAGAGACTGTTTGAGGTACTATTTTAACGAAACTACCTTATCTCACGAAATGTCATTTTACGAGACTCAAAGTACACGCTAATTATGTAATGGTTAACACAAACCTGTAGTTATTTCTCCGTTTGGCGTTTGCACTGAGCAATCACCTGAATCAAAAGCAGTATACTCTCCTCTCCTCGTGCTCTCAATAATAACCCGTAACACAAGGAACATGAGGAAATGGAACAGCAGACTCTCCTTCATGCTTCACCCCACACCTGCAACAGCAGACTCCCCTTCATGCTTCACCCCACACCTGCAACAGCAGACTCCCCTTCATGCTTCACCCCACACCTGCAACAGCAGACTCCCCTTCATGCTTCACCCCACACCTGCAACAGCAGACTCCCCTTCATGCTTCACCCCACACCTGCAACAGCAGACTCCCCCTTCATGCTTCACCCCACACCTGCAACAGCAGACTCCCCCTTCATGCTTCACCCCACACCTGCAACAGCAGACTCCCCTTCATGCTTCACCCCACACCTGCAACAGCAGCACAAGTAAAGAGCATGTAAGATAGGAGAGCTTTGTCACTTCTTCCACTGGTCTTAACACCTGTAACCAACCTATTGAAAACCACCAGGACTGGGTGCTTCTGGAACAATGGCTGCTTGGCCCTGGAGTTGTCGCCGAGGCTACTAATTCACATACCTGTTTTCAGAGTTTAACAACAGACCCCCCCAAATAAATCTGATCCCAAAAGCTTTGGAGACTATTTGCATCGAAACTGCCGAATGTTGAGATATCAGAAAGCTGTAAAACCACGAGGCCTTTAAGAAGTCATAAAATAAATATTCATGCAAGATTGTCATACCTGTTCAGATTGTATGTTCCTTTCTCTTTATCAGGTCCTAGTGAGAACCTTACAGAAACAGATGGGTATTTATGCAGGTAACTAATTAGTAATGATATTACTCATTACATTGTTATAAATGACTTGAATGTAATGAACACCTGGTTGAAATATGTTCAAGTGTGTTGACAGTTGAAGTGAACAGATAGTTCCTCATTTCTTGTGGTAACCGATAAGAAAGCTACACTTTCTCAAATGTCTCTCGTTCAGCTACACCCACTATGGCATAACAAGGTATTGGTATTGACAGGGGAGCATGTGTTTTTCCTTCAGCAGTTCTTTCTCTATGGACCCGGCGGAGGAGTATAAGATGAACCACAAGCGGCGAGGCCTGGCTCTCATCTTCAACCAGGAGCACTTCTACTGGCATCTGAGGATGCCCCCGCAACGGGACCAATGCTGACCGCTCCAATCTGGTCAGAAGGTATACATGGCATCAGATATGACCGTGCTTCAGAACTCCCTATAGACCGGTTCAGTCAACTGTAGTGCTGATGGAGTTGTTTAAAATGTTCACACTTGATTTTTCTGATTCAGATTTGAGGACTTGAACTTTGAAGTGCAGGCCTTTGATAATCTGAAGGTGGAGGAAGTTCTGGATCAAATCAGTCAGGGTAAGCAGCACTTCTAGTCCTTCGATACCACCTCAAATAATCTGCTTAACACAGATACTGTATCAGTCCCAGTCGGTATTATACTTCAGAATAAGAAATGATAGGTCTGATACTTCATAGCGGCTGAGGCCAACCATGCTGATGCAGACTGCTTCGCGTGCGTCTTTCTGAGCCACGGAGAGAACGACCACGTCTATGCTTATGACGACAAGATCGCTATCCAGGACATCACTGCCCTGTTCAAAGGAGACAAGTGTAAGAGCCTGGTGGGCAAGCCCAAGATCTTCATACTACAGGTAAGAGGTCAGATGATGAGATGCCTTTTGAATAGATCCATTTTTAGATGGAAACCTTTGACATTCAGTACTGTTGACTCATAGACCCATATCTGATGTTTGGGGGCCGGTGAAGGCATATCTTCCTCAGACACAATACTATTATTTGTAAACATTTATCCACATAACCACAAATATTTACTGCTAAATATATATATTTTTATATATAACCATCATATTGACATTTTGACTGTTTTTGGTTTCTGATTTGATTGACACCGACAGGCGTGTCGTGGGGACAAGCATGACGATCCAGTGACCCCCATGGACGTGGTGGACAGCGAAGTGAAGACCAACAAGGTGGTGGTGGACGCTGGGGTGGTCTACACCCTCCCTGCTGGCGCTGACTTCATCATGTGTTACTCTGTGGCTGAAGGTGAGGAACACATGGCACAGCTGATAGTCCATTACAGAAAACAAGAAGAAATATTGTAAACCTTGTGGTCGTAAATGAGGATAGATGCATAGATCAGTGATACATGGAGAATAAAGACATTCGTTATTTTAATTCCTTATCAACAGACTCACAGTTACTATTTTGTACCCAACTCCTTACTGTGACTTGTATAGTTATGCTGTTTAGACAATATCCTAAATAACTGTTTCCCTGTGTTTGTGTAATGGTGTTTGATCACTTGATTATGCTTTGCTTCTCATTTGGATGAATGGAATACAAATCTAACTGCCATACTTGTTCCCGGTGTCCCTGTGCAGGCTACTATTCCCACCGCGAGACGATCAACGGCTCCTGGTACATCCAGGACCTGTGTGGGGCCATGCGGAAGTTCGGGGATTCCCTGGAGTTCACGGAGCTCCTGACCCTGGTCAACAGGAAGGTGTCCATGAGGAGCGTGGGGAATTGTAACGACAAGACCGCCATCGGGAAGAAACAGGTCCCCTGCTTCGCTTCCATGCTCACCAGGAAGCTCTACTTCCGACCCAAGAAGCAGTAAAGGTCTCCATCCACTGGGCAGCTATTACGTCATTCATGAATCCTGCTGTAGTTGTTTTGAATGTTTTTTGGGGAGAAAGGTTGTCCTTGACTATAATGATGTCTGGTGGTTATTTTTGTTAAACGTTTGTCTACATTATTTCGATGTTTGTCTTGAGAACCATGAAACATACTTCATCAAGCTGTGCATATTCCCTTTATTCTAATCTTTCCTATGAAACCAAATGGAGATCATGTCATTGGCTGATGATTGTGTATGCAGTGTTAATTTAACACACATTCTGTGGTGGTAAAACTGACCTAAAACAAAGCATGGTACTATACTGGTGAAACCTGCTTGGCTGCTCTGCTTCAGGCTTTCCCTGTTGGTGTTGAGAGGTCATGGAATGTACCCGCAGGGCAGGTAAAAGAGTGACATGAGAATGGTAACTGAGCATTAACATTTCAAATGACTTTATTCTCAGTCTGTTTGTGGATAGCTGTTTGTTAAGAGGGGATTCTCAGTCAGTAAAGGATTTTTCATCACCAGTCCCCTAAGGCCTTTCTCGAGAGAATACTGCTAATTCTTAGCATTGACTAGTGGTTCCCTGGGCTTGATTTGTTTACATCAACTATCTGTGTCAAATATACAAAGACATGTGCACAATGTTTGAAGGAGGATGTGGCTCTGGGGTTAAATCCCTACCTTGCATCCAAAAGGTGTGGCTTTGATCCTTATCTCTTGCTCAAGATTGTGCAACTGTCTTTGTCCGACATAGCAAGAAAAGTGACGATTTGGGGTAAAGAGTGAGTGGCTCTGGGGTTGAACACCTTCCTTGCAACCAAGAGGATGTGGGTTCATACCATATCAATACCGTCCAGCACGGTGTTTCCTCCGACACATTGGTGCGGCTGGCTTCCGGGTTGGCGGCGCGCTGTGTGAAGAAGCAGTGCGGCTTGGTTGGGTTGTGTTTTGGAGGACGCATGGCTTTCGATCTTCGTCTCTCCCAAACCTGTATGGGAGTTGTAGCGATGAGACAAGAGAGTAATTAGTAACAATTGGATACCACGATATTAGGGAGAAAAGGGGGTAAAAAATACATAATAATATGTTGCCTTGTTCTGTCAAAAAGGGAATTAGTGTTATTTCTCTTTGTACTTGGATGTGCTTAGCCTTTACAACTCAAATGTAGTTTTACATGTTTTGAAAGCGACAGGCTAAACGTGAACAAACAACTCCAATGTGGAAAGTACCTCTGGGAGTCAAGTGTCTAGTACACACTGCAAGTTTGGTCACATGACCTACTGTACTACTCTGACTCAGGAAAACCAGTCCTATACCATTGTTCTTTGTTATTGAGGGTATTTGACAACTGTTTTCAACTTAAGATAAGATCACTTTATTGGTCAATTACACCCCCCCCACATCCCATCTGGGCTGGGATTGGAAACCCTCTGGTTGCTGGCTCGCATCTCCAACCACTTGGCTACCTGTCGCTCGAAATACTGAACAACTTTAACAGTACCAATCTTTTTAAACAACATTTTTGTACACCACATGACTACAGGCATATTCTTCAGCCAGAAAATATGTGCAAGTGTGCATTATATAACTCAGATAAGACAACTCAGGGTACCAATCAACCGAACCGTCTCATGTTTAAAAATAAATAATTGTTAGTCACTTGGGAGATATTTACTAAAGCAATGACAATGCATGAGTGCTGGACACCAATTCATGTTTCTATTTCTGAATTGTTCAAGAAAATGAGGACCATTTTTGTCTCCATGGGTGAATATAAGGAACCACTGCTTAGTAAGAGTAATGTACTTTTCTTGTATTGTGGTCCACCAGGGAAATGTATCTCTGACCTTTTTGGGAGATTGGGTTTGCACTAATAGCATTTGGAGAGGTGCGTGGGGCTCCTATTGAGTTAGAATCTCTCATTTATAAAATGACAGTTGTAAAACTGTTGAAATATGTTTGGGGTTTTGATGATTGAAACAAAAGTCTGAATTGAGGTGCAATAAAATATTGAAATGTAATTTGTGTTCAGTCTCAGTTCCTCTTAATCTTTGTAAACGTTCAGAATGGATCATCTCATTATATACACATCACTATTCATAACTTTGCTCTTCTATAGAAATTACACTAGCTACTATATTGAATTACTGCAATGGCCTGGAATGCAGAGAAAATATGATTAGTATTCAGGAAGATGTTTTCTCATATTTATTACTATACTTCTATTACCACAAATTACTTCCAATATTGTAAACCAAAACTCTAAAATGATCTGCAGGGTTAGTAAGAAAAATGCATTGTTATCAAAATAAATGGGGGAAAATGGTGCTGCTCTTCATGGCTGGCTCTGGATCTGTTCTACAGGGAGCTGAAGTTGGGTTGGATTCCTTAGACGTCTCAAATCTTCTTCCACCTAAGGATGACACACACACACACACACACACACACACACACACACACACACACACACACACACACACACACACACACACACACACACACACACACACACACGATCAGCAGAAGCCCCTTTATAGACTGAATACATCAGTGGAAAGTCCAATAAGCAGTGAGCAGAAATTCTGCAGTGCCTTGTATAAGTAAGTATAGCAACATACCGAAGCCAACTCCTCTCTCAGCTCATTGTACTTCTGCACGTTGAAGCGCTCCTTCTTGGCACCCTTGTGGAAGTAATACAGGAACTGCCTGTCTTTGGCATCTGGATACACATAATCCTACAGAGGACAACAACCATGATCCATCTGGACAGACATAATCCTACAGAGGACAACAACCATGATCCATCTGGACAGACATAATCCTACAGAGGACAACAACCATGATCCATCTGGACAGACATAATCCTACAGAGGACAACAACCATGATCCATCTGGACAGACATAATCCTACAGAGGACAACAACCATGATCCATCTGGACAGACATAATCCTACAGAGGACAACAACCATGATCCATCTGGATAGACATAATCCTACAGAGGACAACAACCATGATCCATCTGGACAGACATAATCCTACAGAGGACAACAACCATGATCCATCTGGATAGACATAATCCTACAGAGGACAACAACCATGATCCATCTGGATAGACATAATCCTACAGAGGACAACAACCATGATCCATCTGGACAGACATAATCCTACAGAGGACAACAACCATGATCCATCTGGACAGACATAATCCTACAGAGGACAACAACCATGATCCATCTGGACAGACATAATCCTACAGAGGACAACAACCATGATCCATCTGGATAGACATAATCCTACAGAGGACAACAACCATGATCCATCTGGATAGACATAATCCTACAGAGGACAACAACCATGATCCATCTGGACAGACATAATCCTACAGAGGACAACAACCATGATCCATCTGGACAGACATAATCCTACAGAGGACAACAACCATGATCCATCTGGACAGACATAATCCTACAGAGGACAACAACCATGATCCATCTGGACAGACATAATCCTACAGAGGACAACAACCATGATCCATCTGGACAGACATAATCCTACAGAGGACAACAACCATGATCCATCTGGACAGACATAATCCTACAGAGGACAACAACCATGATCCATCTGGATAGACATAATCCTACAGAGGACAACAACCATGATCCATCTGGATAGACATAATCCTACAGAGGACAACAACCATGATCCATCTGGATAGACATAATCCTACAGAGGACAACAACCATGATCCATCTGGACAGACATAATCCTACGGAGGACAACAACCATGATCCATCTGGACAGACATAATCCTACAGAGGACAACAACCATGATCCATCTGGACAGACATAATCCTACAGAGGACAACAACCATGATCCATCTGGACAGACATAATCCTACAGAGGACAACAACCATGATCCATCTGGACAGACATAATCCTACAGAGGACAACAACCATGATCCATCTGGACAGACATAATCCTACAGAGGACAACAACCATGATCCATCTGGACAGACATAATCCTACAGAGGACAACAACCATGATCCATCTGGACAGACATAATCCTACAGAGGACAACAACCATGATCCATCTGGACAGACATAATCCTACAGAGGACAACAACCATGATCCATCTGGACAGACATAATCCTACAGAGGACAACAACCATGATCCATCTGGACAGACATAATCCTACAGAGGACAACAACCATGATCCATCTGGACAGACATAATCCTACAGAGGACAACAACCATGATCCATCTGGACAGACATAATCCTACAGAGGACAACAACCATGATCCATCTGGACAGACATAATCCTACAGAGGACAACAACCATGATCCATCTGGACAGACATAATCCTACAGAGGACAACAACCATGATCCATCTGGACAGACATAATCCTACAGAGGACAACAACCATGATCCATCTGGACAGACATAATCCTACAGAGGACAACAACCATGATCCATCTGGACAGACATAATCCTACAGAGGACAACAACCATGATCCATCTGGACAGACATAATCCTACAGAGGACAACAACCATGATCCATCTGGACAGACTAACTTGTGTATCACTTCTCACTCATAGTTATCTGGGTTTAAATTCTAACTTGAGATAACCGTGATCCTCTGTGTAAATTTTGCACGGATGTCATTAGGAGATATGATCAGAATTCAGGTGATGCACCTCGAAGCGTAACAGAGGAATGTTGGTTTGTGTCAGCCTCCTTGTTGTGGCATGGATGTACACAGTTCGTACTGTACTTTTATAAGATACTTACAAAAGTCTTATAAAATCATTTAGACGCAGGACACAGGTGCTGTGGGACCAACTGGAAGGTTTACCGGTCAGAGCATGTCGTGCTCCTTCTATACAGCGCATGCTATACACATTGCAGCCACAGGAGGGCAGACATACGTGGAGATTTCTCTGTTCCACTTCTAAGTGCTTATCAACTGTGTTTTGATTACATCTACCATTGATGTCAATGCAGCGGTTTGTAGAAGTTTGACTGCACACAGTTATCTAAAGTTAGAATTCAACCCTGATAATTACTGCCTTCATACTGTACAGCGTATGGCAATGAAGGTCACATATGAGAACTTGACTACTCCAAGTTGTTGTAAGGAGACCAGGTGTGACTGAAATGAAAATGAAAGCTTTTGTTCAAGTGCCCTGTAGTGACAGTACTTTTTGTGCACACAAGGGGGAGACACTGTCTTGACTACTTGTATCGAGACCATGCTGACATGGGTCTTCCTGTCCTTCCAGTCCTGTACTGTACCTGCTTGGTGAGGACATAGTAGGAGAAGACTCCGATGCTGGTGCAGTAGGTGAGGAAGTAGGTGACGGGCTCCATGACGTCCCAGGAGTACACCCACCAGGTGAGCCAGGCCAAGGCCCCGCCCTGCACAGACAGCAGGGCCACACCTGTCCACAGAGTCCTGGAGGAGTGGAACTCTGCACTGCGCGCCAGCTGTGCCTTCACCTATACAGGGAACGCACGGGAGACAGAGGTTACTAGTGATAGCTAAAACAAACTCTCACACTCATGCAATCTGATCTTTGAAGGTTTACCGTGACAGCTTTATGGTTGTCGACCAAAGGGATAGGTAGTAGGAGTCACACAGAGACGAGAGAGATGAGATAAGAGACGCAAGAGAGAGAAATAAAGAGAGGAGATACTGAAAGACAGAAGGAAAGAGAAAGAGAAACGGAGTCAGGAGTACACCCCTCCGGTACGTACACCCCTCCGGTACGTACACCCCTCCGGTACGTACACCCCTCCGGTACGTACACCCCTCCGGTACGTACACCCCTCCGGTACCTGTTCCAGAGGTGAGAGGTCCTGTTTGAGTCCATCCAGTCTCTCCAGCAGCTGCCTCTCCTTCAGGAGGTGGTGGTGGGGCAGGTGGAGGGCCGTGTGGAGCAGCTGCACCATGTGCTTCATGTCCTCCACGTCCACCACATGCTCACTGGACGCCTCTGAACACACAACATGGGTGGAATTCATTACAACACAGTCACTCTGGGAACTCATGGCAAAATTATTATTATTACACTGGGAACATGCATCACTATTCCACCAATTCCACCCCAGACTGGAGGTGGATAATGACGATGAGGAGGAGGAGGAGGAGGATCCTGCTGATGCTCAAGTGACTAATGATGTTTCTTTTCAGAATTACTGATAAAGATCAATTGATATCTCATCATCATCCTGTGTGATCTGTGGTCCTCTGTAGCTGTGTGATCTGTGGTCCTCTGTAGCTGTGTGATCTGTGGTCCTCTGTAGCTGTGTGATCTGTGGTCCTCTGTAGCTGTGTGATCTGTGGTCCTCTGTAGCTGTGTGATCTGTGGTCCTCTGTAGCTGTGTGATCTGTGGTCCTCTGTAGCTGTGTGATCTGTGGTCCTCTGTAGCTGTGTGATCTGTGGTCCTCTGTAGCTGTGTGATCTGTGGTCCTCTGTAGCTGTGTGATCTGTGGTCCTCTGTAGATGTGTGATCTGTGGTCCTCTGTAGCTGTGTGATCTGTGGTCCTCTGTAGATGTGTGATCTGTGGTCCTCTGTAGATGTGTGATCTGTGGTCCTCTGTAGATGTGTGATCTGTGGTCCTCTGTAGATGTGTGATCTGTGGTCCTCTGTAGATGTGTGATCTGTGGTCCTCTGTAGATGTGTGATCTGTGGTCCTCTCTGTAGATGTGTGATCTGTGGTCCTCTGTAGATGTGTGATCTGTGGTCCTCTGTAGATGTGTGATCTGTGGTCCTCTGTAGATGTGTGATCTGTGGTCCTCTGTAGATGTGTGATCTGTGGTCCTCTGTAGATGTGTGATCTGTGGTCCTCTGTAGATGTGTGATCTGTGGTCCTCTGTAGATGTGTGATCTGTGGTCCTCTGTAGATGTGTGATCTGTGGTCCTCTGTAGATGTGTGATCTGTGGTCCTCTGTAGATGTGTGATCTGTGGTCCTCTGTAGCTCAGTTGGTAGAGCATGTTGCTTGCCACACCAGGATAGTGGGTTCGATTCCCAGGATAGTGGGGGACCAGCCATATTTAAAATATAAACACGCACAACTAAGTCGTTTCAGAATAAAGCAGCTGCTAAATGGCATTTATTATTATGTCATCATCATCTCTTAAACTGTTTCAACTATTTATGTTTTGGAGAGTTGCTTCACCTCTTTCAGGGAGTGGATGTTGTATACAGTATCATTGATGAGGAGCTGGAAGTCTTTGTCCAGGAGACCGTCTATAGAGGTGCTGTTAGCTACCCGTGCACCATCTGTAGGAGACAGGAGGATAACAGATGGATATAGTGTCTACAGGGGTGGTGTCTATAGAGGTGCTGTTAGCTACCCGTGCACCATCTGTAGGAGACAGGAGGATAACAGATGGATATAGTGTCTACAGGGGTGGTGTCTATAGAGGTGCTGTTAGCTACCCGTGCACCATCTGTAGGAGACAGGAGGATAACAGATGGATATAGTGTCTACAGGGGTGGTGTCTATAGAGGTGCTGTTAGCTACCCGTGCACCATCTGTAGGAGACAGGAGGATAACAGATGGATATAGTGTCTACAGGGGTGGTGTCTATAGAGGTGCTGTTAGCTACCCGTGCACCATCTGTAGGAGACAGGAGGATAACAGATGGATATAGTGTCTACAGGGGTGGTGTCTATAGAGGTGCTGTTAGCTACCGTGCACCATCTGTAGGAGACAGGAGGATAACAGATGGATATAGTGTCTACAGGGGTGGTGTCTATAGAGGTGCTGTTAGCTACCCGTGCACCATCTGTAGGAGACAGGAGGATAACAGATGGATATAGTGTCTTGGTGGTGTCTACAGGGGTGGTGTTAGCTACCCGTGCACCATCTGTAGGAGACAGGAGGATAACAGATGGATATAGTGTCTGGGTGGTGTCTACAGAGGTGGTGTCTACAGGGGTGGTGTTAGCTACCGTGCACCATCTGTAGGAGACAGGAGGATAACAGATGGATATAGTGTCTGGGTGGTGTCTACAGAGCTGGTGTCTACAGGGGTGGTGTTAGCTACCCATGCACCATCTGTAGGAGACAGGAGGATAACAGATGGATATAGTGTCTACAGGGGTGGTGTCTATAGAGGTGCTGTTAGCTACCCGTGCACCATCTGTAGGAGACAGGAGGATAACAGATGGATATAGTGTCTGGGTGGTGTCTACAGAGGTGGTGTCTACAGGGGTGGTGTTAGCTACCCGTGCACCATCTGTAGGAGACAGGAGGATAACAGATGGATATAGTGTCTACAGGGGTGGTATCTACAGGGGTGGTGTTAGCTACCCGTGCACCATCTGTAGGAGACAGGAGGATAACAGATGGATATAGTGTCTGGGTGGTGTCTACAGGGGTGGTGTTAGCTACCCGTGCACCATCTGTAGGAGACAGGAGGATAACAGATGGATATAGTGTCTGGGTGGTGTCTACAGGGGTGGTGTCTACAGGGGTGGTGTTAGCTACCCGTGCACCATCTGTAGGAGACAGGAGGATAACAGATGGATATAGTGTCTGGGTGGTGTCTACAGGGGTGGTGTCTACAGGGGTGGTGTTAGCTACCCGTGCACCATCTGTAGTAGACAGGAGGATAACAGATGGATATAGTGTCTACAGGGGTGGTGTCTACAGGGGTGGTGTTAGCTACCCGTGCACCATCTGTAGGAGACAGGAGGATAACAGATGGCTATAGTGTCTGGGTGGTGTCTACAGGGGTGGTGTCTACAGAGGTGGTGTTAGCTACCCGTGCACCATCTGTAGGAGACAGGAGGATAACAGATGGATATAGTGTCTGGGTGGTGTCTACAGGGGTGGTGTCTACAGGGGTGGTGTTAGCTACCCGTGCACCATCTGTAGGAGACAGGAGGATAACAGATGGATATAGTGTCTGGGTGGTGTCTACAGGGGTGGTGTCTACAGGGGTGGTGTTAGCTACCCGTGCACCATCTGTAGGAGACAGGAGGATAACAGATGGATATAGTGTCTGGGTGGTGTCTACAGGGGTGGTGTCTACAGGGGTGGTGTTAGCTACCCGTGCACCATCTGTAGGAGACAGGAGGATAACAGATGGATATAGTGTCTGGGTGGTGTCTACAGGGGTGGTGTCTACAGGGGTGGTGTTAGCTACCCGTGCACCATCTGTAGGAGACAGGAGGATAACAGATGGATATAGTGTCTGTGTACACGACAGACAGTAGCCCATATTCATAAAGTATCTCAGAGTAGGTGTGCTGATCTAGGATCAGTTCTGCCCTGTCCATTAAATCATATTCATTATTATCCAAAAGGCTGAACTGCTCCTAGATAGGCACTCATTCAAAAAGCATTTGAGTATACGGGCAAATGTTTGCATTTGAGTGTGTGTACAACATATACAGTGCCTTGTGAAAGTATGCGGCCGCCTTGAACTTTGCGACCTTTTGCCACATTTCAGGCTTCAAACACAAAGATATAAAACTGTATTTTTTTGTGAAGAATCAACAAGAAGTGGGACACAATCATGAAGTGGAACGACATTTATTGGATATTTCAAACTTTTTAAACAAATCAAAAACCGAAAAATTGGGCGTGAAAAATTATTCAGCCCCCTTAAGTTAATACTTTGTAGCGCCACCTTTTGCTGCGATTACAGCTGTAAGTCGCTTGGGGTATGTCTATCAGTTTTGCACATCGAGAGACTGAAAGTTTTTCCCATTCCTCCTTGCAAAACAGCTCGAGCTCAGTGAGGTTGGATGGAGAGCATTTGTGAACAGCAGTTTTCAGTTCTTTCCACAGATTCTTGATTGGATTCAGATCTTTGACTTGGCCATTCTAACACCTGGATATGTTTATTTTTGAACCATTCCATTGTAGATTTTGCTTTATGTTTTGGATCATTGTCTTGTTGGAAGACAAATCTCCGTCCCAGTCTCAGGTCTTTTGCAGACTCCATCAGGTTTTCGTCCAGAATGGTCCTGTATTTGGCTCCATCCATCTGCCCATCAATTTTAACCATCTTCCCTGTCCCTGCTGAAGAAAAGCAGGCCCAAACCATGATGAGGCCACCACCATGTTTGACAGTGGGGATGGTGTGTTCAGAGTGATGAGCTGTGTTGCTTTTACGCCAAACATAACGTTTTGCATTGTTGCCAAAAGGTTCAATTTTGGTTTCATCTGACCAGAGCACCTTCTTCCACATGTTTGGTGTGTCTCCCAGGTGGCTTGTGGCAAACTTTAAACAACACTTTTTATGGATATCTTTAAGAAATGGCCTTCTTCTTGCCACTTCCATAAAGGCCAGATTTGTGCAATATACGACTGATTGTTGTCCTATGGACAGAGTCTCCCACCTCAGCTGTAGATCTCTGCAGTTCATCCAGAGTGATCATGGGCCTCTTGGCTGCATCTCTGATCAGTCTTCTCCTTGTATGAGCTGAAAGTTTAGAGGGACGGCCAGGTCTTGGTAGATTTGCAGTGGTCTGATACTCCCTCCATTTCAATATTATCGCTTTTTTGTATCCAAATCCGGCTTTAGACTTCTTTACAACAGTATCTCGGACCTGCCTGGTGTGTTCCTTGTTCTTCATGATGCTCTCTGCGCTTTTAACGGACCTCTGAGGACTATCACAGTGCAGGTGCATTTATACGGAGACTTGATTACACACAGGTGGATTGTATTTATCATCATTAGTCATTTAGGTCAACATTGGATCATTCAGAGATCCTCACTGAACTTCTGGAGAGAGTTTGCTGCACTGAAAGTAAAGGGGCTGAAAGATTTTGCATGCCCAATTTTTCAGTTTTGATTTGTTAAAAAAGTTTGAAATATCCAATAAATGTCGTTCCACTTCATGATTGTGTCCCACTTCTTGTTGATTCTTCACAAAAAAATACAGTTTTATATCTTTATGTTTGAAGCCTTAAATGTGGCAAAAGGTCGCAAAGTTCAAGGGGGCCGAATACTTTCGCAAGGCACTGTATTTATGTGTGTGTACAACATATTTGTGTATGTGTACAACATATATTTGTGTGTCCTACCTTTGGTGAGCACAGAGGCAGAGGTGACTCCTGGGTCTTCTCTCTGCAGGTCGTGGATGAGGTCTCCTACAGTCATTAACATGGGCCTGAGGAAGAACAGACAGCTCTCCTGCCTGGAGGGTAGCGGCACAGCCAGCATCGGTCGTCCATGTTTATACTGCAACACCACATCTAGACCGCAGATAGAGAACAACACCAGGTAAAATGGGCAGTTTAATGGCCTTGTGTTTAAAATACAGTGCAGCTCATTCTCACCGTTTTAAATAACTGAGCTCATTGCATACAACAATATATGGATTGTCTCTGCGTTTATTAATAGTGATACGAACAGTCTACCAAAGATTACAATTCTAAAGCCTTTCGTCATCGGCTGGCACTTTAGAATAAAGAACTGCACTGTGTGTAAAGTCAAGGCAGCCAGGGTAATACATTAATTGTAGAAAGGTTCAGTGTAATGCCAGTATCATACCACTAGAGGGTGCTACAGTACTGCAGAAGACCACTTGGGGAGGACACCTCCACTGTGGCTGTCTGGGATGGATCTGAAATGAGAGAGAACACATTACAGAAGGGATTTATTTTACCTTTATTTTAAACAGAGAGTCCCATTCAGACCAAGGTCTCTTTCAGAAGGAACCATTCCTACACAATTTACAAAATAACATTAAATCAGCAAATAGGTCTCCAATCAACATTATGAACAGCCCGAGAGGCACCAGAACACACTGTTACAAGGAACGCTGTAGAGTTTTCCATACATGGGCGGCAAAGCAACTAAAACCAGAATGTGTTAGTGGCCTATCAGCTGAATATCATCAGTATCAACAGAAGCCTCCCTTGGCAAACGATCATGCTGCCAAAGACAGCAAGACAAACATTTGAAGTTCTACATGAATAAAATGAGAGTCGGAAAACGACCTGCTTCTATTCTACGTGAATAAAATGAGAGTCGGAAAACGACCTGCTTCTATTCTACGTGAATAAAATGAGAGTCGGAAAACGACCTGCTTCTATTCTACATGAATAAAATGAGTGTCGGAAAACGACCTGCTTCTATTCTACGTGAATAAAATGAGTCGGAAAACGACCTGCTTCTATTCTACGTGAATAAAATGAGAGTCGGAAAACGACCTGCTTCTATTCTACGTGAATAAAATGAGAGAGTCGGAAAACGACCTGCTTCTATTCTACGTGACATCTTTGTTTTGCCAGGGAATGGTCTTGATTATCATTTTAAATGTAGACAGTCATTGCAAGTCATTTTTACTGAGACACTGTGTGATGTAAACATTGGGATAAGGACATATTTCCAGAATCTCATTTCCAAGAAACTGCATCATCATCATTATATTACCGCAGCCTATCTTGCTCCCCCCCCCCCCATATGAACCACAGAATAGCCTACAGCCGACAGATTTGTTTTGCTGACAACACCATGTCAAAGCTTCTGCTGACGCATCATTTCTCCATTTGATTTCAATACCTTCTTGGCCTGATGGAAGATGGAAAACCGTTCCGTGTTAATATTCACAATCATATCCCTCCCAACATCACTATCTAATCTCACTGAGGTAAGGGTAAAAGGCTGGCTCTCACCAATCTCCACAGAGACGTCGCCTGGCTAAACCAGACTCAATGATGATGCTTGAATAGCTGAAAATAGACAGAAAATGGTGCTGAAAGCCTCCAGGTTTCCATATCAACATCCCCACTACAGATTCATCCCCTTCTGATCCCATGTTGAGCAATACAATGATTTGGAGTATTAGGTTTAATGGTTGGGAATATGATGCTGGCACTGCAGCTGGAAGTAATGAAAGGAGCTGGTAAGATACGAACGTAGAGTAATAGCTGTGAAAATGTGTGCGTATGTATGTATGTATGTATGTATGTATGTATGTATGTATGTATGTATGTATGTATGTATGTATGTATGTATGTATGTATGTATGTATGTATGTATGTATGTATGTATGTATGTATGTATGTATGTATGTATGTATGTATGTATGTATGTATGTATGTATGTATGTATGTATGTATGTATGTATGTATGTATGTATGTATGTATGTATGTATGTATGTATGTGTGTGTGTGTGTGTGTGTGTATATATCATATGTGTGTGTGTGTGTGTGTGTGTATATATCATATGTGTGTGTGTGTGTGTGTGTGTATATATATCATATGTGTGTGTGTGTGTGTATATATATCATATGTGTGTGTGTGTGTGTGTATATATCATATGTGTGTGTGTACGCACGCACCTGCGTTTGTAAAGAGATTTTGTATTGTGCTACAATTATACCAACACAACTCCCAATAAGTATTGTGATGCCTTAGGCATGCATTCTGCCACTAGGAAAGGACAGGGGACATGCATCCGTACACTGCTACAGCTACAGGTCAAAGACACCGCACAAAGGAAAGGACAGGGGACATGCATCCCTACACTGCTACAGCTACAGGTCAAAGACACCGCACAAAGGAAAGGACAGGGGACATGCATCCCTACACTGCTACAGCTACCGGTCAAAGACACCGCACAAAGGAAAGGACAGGGGACATGCATCCCTACACTGCTACAGCTACAGGTCAAAGACACCGCACAAAGGAAAGGACAGGGGACATGCATCCGTACACTGCTACAGCTACAGGTCAAAGACACAGCACAAAGGAAAGGACAGGGGACATGCATCCCTACACTGCTACAGCTACAGGTCAAAGACACCGCACAAAGGAAAGGACAGGGGACATGCATCCGTACACTGCTACAGCTACAGGTCAAAGACACCGCACAAAGGAAAGGACAGGGGACATGCATCCCTACACTGCTACAGCTACAGGTCAAAGACACCGCACAAAGGAAAGGACAGGGGGTATGTTCAGAGGGGTGGGAGCAGTGACAACCCGTCATTAGAGCCCCACCTGTTTTGAGGGGGGGGGGGGGCTTGCCATTAATACATGTTCCATAACAGTTTGCAAACAATGTAAATATATATATATATCATTGAGTTAATAAAGTCTCCATACAAACATGGTCTCTTTTTTGTTTTCTTGAGTAATGCAGCTCCACAATGCGGGTCACTCGTGGGGTTACTACGTCACCACCAAGTCAAAGGGTCACCACCAAGTCAAAGGGTAGAGCTGAAAATTCTAATCCCTTGGGTGCTGCTGTAACGGATGAAAAAATTATACTGTTACATTGATGCTGTTGACCCGGATTACTGGTTGCTGTGGAAAAAAGGAGGAAGGTCAAAAGGGGGGTGAGTGTAACGGATGTGAAACGGCTAGCTTAGTTAGCGGTGCGCGCTAAATAGCGTTTCAATCGGTTACGTCACTTGCTCTGAGACCTAGAAGTAGTAGTTCCCCTTGCTCTGCAAGGGCCGTGGCTTTTGTGGAGCGATGGGTAACGATGCTTCGTGGGTGACTGTTGTTGATGTGTGCAGAGGGTCCCTGGTTCGCGCCCGGGTATGGGCGAGGGGACGGTTTAAAATTATACTGTTACACTGCCATAGAGTTACATTAGAAGTGCCCATCCAGGAAGGCTCAAGGTCATTTGCTACAGATAAAATTACATCAAATCATGTTATATGTACAGTAGCTTTGATTGGACTGATCATGTCAACATCATACTTAGCTAAGTCTTAGCTAAGAGTAATCATCATGAATCAAGCCATTCCTTTTTAATATTGTTAGTAGCCCATGTGCCTCACCCTAATAATTTACCCCTCTTAATTTAATCTACTGTTCTGACTTGGTGGTGCATATGTAGCCTATAACCTGTTTTAGAGAAATGTAATCATCAAATATTCGAAGGAGCTGCCATTATCTGCTTTTATATGCCCCTTTATTTATCCTATAGTTCTGACTTGGTGTACAGGGATAACACCATGTTCTGAATTCTGTCGCTGTACATTTCCAAAGTGCTGAACAAATAGTTATTTTGACCACGCCTGTCCTAGCTCGCTCATTAAGGTCTTAATTGAAATTACAGATTGCCTCTCCATTTTGAACATCCCAAAGAAGCAGGCAGAATAAACTAAATCAAACATCTGTACATGGAAAAGACAGATTTCAACTCGCCAAATTGAGCCCCGTTTTAAATGATCACTGAGAATAAATGTACCAGGCACGAGATGTGTATCATTCACACAGGCAACTATTTTTATTTTGAAAAAAATATTCTGTTCCATTTTATTCTGTTGTATTACATAATGTCTGATATTACAGATTAAATAAATGAATCTTAAAATGGCACTTGTTTTTTTTAAATGACTGAATATACAGTATATGGGCCAATTTAGCCATTAGGATTTGTTATCTGTAATGGTTATGATAAATTAGGCACTATTGTGATCTGTTGGAATATATGTAAATGTGCACATCATTTACTCCATTGCAGGCATTGTGTTCTAAAAATAGTCAACCGGCCAGATTGTGCATTCAGTCAAGCACTAGTGGCCACAGCCGCAATTCAGGGGCAAAATATTCCCTCCCTTTCATCGTTCTCATTTGTGAAATGCTTTTTGTGGTGACAGGGACTGGAGAGGCATTTGAGAACTGTGACGTTTGTTTGTGTGTTAGTGTGTGTGCGGGTGTGTGACTGTGGTGTGTGTGCGGGTGTGTGACTGTGGTGTGTGTGCGGGTGTGTGACTGTGGTGTGTGTACGGGTGTGTGACTGTGGTGTGTGTGTGTGACTGTGGTGTGTGTGCGGGTGTGTGACTGTGGTGTGTGTGTGTGTGTGCACATTTGTTTGTCTACATTTGTGTGTATGCATGTGTGCGTTTGTCTGTTGTGTGTGTGTTTTAGACATGTGAAAAGTGCACGGCTAAGGAGCCGAGCGTCAAACTCAGAGGCCGAGGTCATTTATCTCTGGGGTGAAGACGCGCTGTGCATAGGGATATACTGCTGACGACAGCGGATTCAACACCTGGAAATCTGTAAGCAGTCCGTCTCAATGCCATGTTGCACCGTTCCCATCATACAAAACATAAAATGGGAGATGACTGTCATGGTGGAACAGGAACACACTCAGAGCTATAGAATTAATACCGTAATACAGTATTCCCTTCATATATCAATGGGTGACAGAACGTATTCATTAAGAGCTATAGAATTAATACCGTAATACAGTATTCCCTTCATATATCAATGGGTGACAGAACGTATTCATTAAGAGCTATAGAATTAATACCGTAATACAGTATTCCCTTCATATATCAATGGGGGGACAGAACGTATTCATTAAGAGCTATAGAATTAATACCGTAATACAGTATTCCCTTCATATATCAATGGGTGACAGAACGTATTCATTAAGAGCTATAGAATTAATACCGTAATACAGTATTCCCTTCATATATCAATGGGGGGACAGAACGTATTCATTAAGAGCTATAGAATTAATACCGTAATACAGTATTCCCTTCATATATCAATGGGTGACAGAACGTATTCATTAAGAGCTATAGAATTAATACCGTAATACAGTATTCCCTTCATATATCAATGGGTGACAGAACGTATTCATTAAGAGCTATAGAATTAATACCGTAATACAGTATTCCCTTCATATATCAATGGGTGACAGAACGTATTCATTAAGAGCTATAGAATTAATACCGTAATACAGTATTCCCTTCATATATCAATGGGTGACAGAACGTATTGGCCTTTTTCAATTAGACGTGCACCCCCCCCCCCCCCCCCATGAAATAAAAACACAAACCCCCCCCTCAATGTTGAGGTAACTGCTGCAGCCACAACTCCCTGGCCCTTCGGTGACAATCACACATTTTGTGACTCCTTCAAGGAACAGAGGCTAGTAGCTACAGCTGATATTTCTCAACTTCTGTTCCTTCATCTCTCATTTCTCATCTCCAAATGTAATATTCCACATCTCAAAACAATAGACTGCATGATGGAACAGATTCCACCCCAGAGGAACTATATTCACTTTGAGTGGTTTGTTCTCAGAGTCAGACACAGCACAGTGGCACAGCACTTTCCTCCTTCACTTGTATACAGTCAACCAGGAGTTCAAAGTGATATGCTCTGTTTCACCACTATCCTATTGGAGTCCCAGGCCAGAAATAAAGTTGGTTTTCAGAGGGTCAGTACAGCAGCAGCTTTGTGATAAACTGTCCTTTCCTCCTTAGTAAGGTGGAGCAGCCATAGCCAGTAGTGTTCATCAGGGGACATCATGGTGATTGATTGGTGACAGTCACAGGCTGGCTGGTTAATTTCTCCAGTGGCAGGCAGGCAGGCAGGCAGGCAGGCAGGCAGGACCAGACCCAGTTATTATGGCTCCTGTCACAGGCTGAGCTATGGCCCCTCATGGGGGCCCTGTTTCAGTACCCACCACCCACTGTACCACAACCCAGGGTTCTAACACCATCTCATGCTGAATGGTTCTTTTGCCACTTTTCCCCAATAGGCACTCCTGTAGATCTGAACGACTCTGATTGGTGCAAGCAACATACCGACCTATCAGAAGGAATGGTTGAGCAATTGCATTTGGCTTAAACCTATCAAATCCTTTCCGATCTACAGGAGTGTCTAAGAACTAGGGGCTTGGTGTTTGAGTTGGAATTCAGCACCAACAGACCAATAGTGTGGCCAGTCTGGGTCCACCTCACACCCACCCAGCTCTGACAAATCATTTAGAAGAGTGTCTAGGTGGTACAGTACGAGGGGCTATGGGGCAATCTGTACTGGAATTTAGCACCAACCAATGACGTGGCCAGTCTGGGTCCACCCAACTGACCAGAAGAGGAGGAGTTATCCTTTTGGGTGCAGCTGGACACGGCCCAGGAAACAAAGACTATCTGGCAGCAGGTAGCCTAGCGGTTAGAGCGTTGCTGGTTCTAGGCCTAAACCCATTTAGTCGACTGGCCGATTGTTTGGTCGACAGTAGAGCAGTAACAACAAAGACATGACTGGCGCCTGTCTGACTGATCCATTGTGGAGCCCGTGGGGAAGGCAGTCCATCACTAAGACATGTGCTACTGAAATTCTAGATGGTAATATTAACAACAATTGTGCAACAAAAATAAAAATGATATAATTTAATAATACATGCGCTTTCTCCCCCGTTAGACAGGAGTTCCTGTTCACGGTTCAGAGTGCGCTGTTTAATTGCCGCCTTTTCCTAGACCATGTTGCTATGTGCATAATAGAAAAGGTTGTCTCAAATTGTGAGCACAAATGTGTTCACTTCTGTGAGTGAGCATTTCTCCTTTTCCAAGATAATCCATCCACCTGACAGGTGTGGCACATCAAGAAGCTGATTAAGCAGCACCTTGTGCGGGGATAATGTGCAGTTTTGTCACAACACAATGCCACAGATGTCTCAAGTTGAGGTTCAGCACAGCAGCAATTGGCATGCTGACTGCAGGAATGTCTACTAGAGTCGTTGCCAGAGAATTTAATGTTAATTTCTCTACCATAAGCCACCTCCAATGTCATTTTAGAGAATTTGGCAGTGCGTCCAACTGGCCTCACAACCGCAGACTACGTGTTATTGTTTTTATTGTATATTGTTTTAACAGTCAGTTAAGAAAAAAACTCTTATTTACAATGACAGCCTACCCCTGCCAAACCCGGATGATGCTGGGCCAATTGGCCTCTTGCACTGAGATGCAGTACCTTACACCGCTGTGCCACTCGGGAGCCTCATGTGTAAGGCGACGTGTGGGCGAGTGGTTTGCTGATGTCAACGTAGCGAATTTTTTTATTTATTATTATTATTTTTATTTCACCTTTATTTAACCAGGTAGGCTAGTTGAGAACACCTTTATTTAACCAGGTAGGCTAGTTGAGAACACCTTTATTTAACCAGGTAGGCTAGTTGAGAACACCTTTATTTAACCAGGTAGGCTAGTTGAGAACACCTTTATTTAACCAGGTAGGCTAGTTGAGAACAAGTTCTCATTTGCAACTGCGACCTGGCCAAGATAAAAGCATAGCAGTGTGAACAGACAACACAGAGTTACACATGGAATAAACAATTAACAAGTCAATAATAGAGTGGCCCATGGTGGCGATGGGGTTATGGTATGGGCAGGGATAAGCTATTTGAACG